>NC_048418.1:16483711-16538234 GCF_013103735.1 Etheostoma cragini
CTGCAAAGATGAGTGGGCCAAAATTCCTCCAGGACGCTGTAAAAGCCTCATTGCACGTTATCGCAAACGCTTGGTTGCGGTAGTTGCTGCTAAGGGTGGCCCAACCAGTTATTAGGTTTAGGGGGCAATCAAAGAAATTGAACTCAGGTGTGGACAACCACAGTTATAGTATGTTTTAACAAGGGGGGGCAATCACTTTTTCACACAGGGCCATGATGGTTTGGATTTTTTTTCACCTTTTAATAATAAACACCTTCATTTACAAATTGCATTGTGTGTTTACTTGTGTTGTCCTTGACTATTGTTTAAATTGGTTTGATGTTCCGAAACACTTAAGTGTGACAAACATGCAAAGGAACAGGAAATGAGGAAGGGGGTAAACACTTTTTCACACCACTGTACATAAGGCTCTGACACCTGGTTAAGCATTTTTGAATTCATAATAGATGCGTATTTAAAATTATATTTGATCACTAATAGACTTAAACAAAATAACATCTAGCAGTTATACTGCCAAAGCCTGAACATTAGAAATCAGTAACTAATGCAGACAATTTACATGTTTAAGGTTTTCCCTCCTACACCATCATACTACAGGATAAATGTATCGATGACAATTTGCCGCAGAAACAAATCTCCATAAATGTTTTCCATATGTGAGTTAATCTGCTTTAAAGGAATGTTTATTTAATAGTGTGTTGCAGGCACTATGATAATGAAGAGCTATACATGCTCATTTATGTTCGGTCTTTTTTTTTGTTTAAGTTGGCTGTGTCCAATCTTTGTCGTTGAGGCTCTATTAGAATCTTTAGACCCCCCTGGTGTAGAAAAGTAAGAAATTATTAACTCAGGTGAAACGTTTGAAAACAGTAAACTTGAAATACATTTATCGAGTTTTTATTTCAAACAGGTTAATCTACTGAACATTGTGAGGGTTAATTGTAACAAACAGCTTCTGGATACACCTAAACATCCATTACTATGTATTATTAGTGGGAATTATCAGATCCAATTTTTAAAAGGCTAGCAGAGCTTCAAAACTAGCTGCACGTGTCATGAACAGCAGCAAAAAACATTCAATATGTACATTCTGCAGTAATATTCGGAAACAGTGCAGTTTATCTAATTCTAATTTAATGGAAGGGAATCTATTAACTTTATGCTGAGTGAATAGACCATACAGTGTTGCAAAACTCAATAGATTAATATAACCGTGTATATGTCACTACCTAATTATGCAAAAATGCTGAATGCATCGACACTGTAATATACAGTATAACATTTATTTTTCACAATTCTTAAAATTGAAAAATTGAGGTTTCTTACAAACTGCACACCATCACTGCTTTCCAAATGACACAGACCTTTATCTAAAAAAAAAAAAGTTTTATTTCAAAAGATAAATAAAAACAGAACAAAACTAAATCTTTGACAATGTTTTTGGCATGAACTTTGTACCCATTATTCATATGTGCTCGTCTTCAGTGGAAACTGTGCGGTACTTCCAAGCAACGACGGTCATGCCAGTCAAACAGTAGTGTAGGTCAAGCTTGTGTGGACCCAACCCGAGTTTGAAGAATACCATCAGTGACAAAATGAGCACCAATCTTCAGACAGCGTTTATCACAGTTAAGGCTTTTTAACAACGACTAACAACGTGGCAAGTAGAGATCACCACCAAAAAACATAGCCCAACAAGTGCACAAGAAAAATGTATATATATATATAGAAACTATAAAGTTAAGATGTAAAATATTGAAATCTGTGCCATTCCAATATGCTATTAGATATGAATGATTCATAATATTTTCAAGATAGCTCTATAGAGCCTCCTCTTCTCCGCCTCCTGCTTTTGTCATTTCCAGAGTCACCAAGTCAGATTTCCTTTACTTTGCCCAGGAGAATTTTGCCATTGGTGTGGTGGTGTGCATTTCCATTCTCCTGGTGTTTCCCATTGGCCACCACAGCGATAGGTTCACTGGTTGAGCCGTTCTGTTTTGGCTTTGGATTAGTGTTAGGGTCTTTTGCGGCAGGAAGTCGATTGCCCTTAATGTAGGCCTGGATCCAAAAGTTGGAGAAGAGAAGGAAGAAGAAGACGCCATACATCCAAATCAAGTGGATCCACATGGGAATCTGGTAGTCACACTTCTCCATGAAGTAGTACTGGCTGATGTGGACGGAGACCAGAACAAACTGTGTCTGTAAAACAACAGAGAAAGGACAGCATTGTTATAAATTATCTCATCCTAACCCAGATCCATTGTAAAATAAATGATGCCAATCATGTCATTATAATACTTTCAAAAAAATTATATAAAAAAGGGACGTACAAGCTGAATGGCGGTCATGTATTTCTTCCACCACAGGTATTTCTGGAAGCGTGGTCCGGCTGCAGAAAGTAGGTAGTAAAAGTACATGATGACGTGGACGGCAGCATTCACCATGGCATGGAAGCAGCCCATTCCTCCAGCTTGAAAGGAGGAAAACAGGAAATGCATTTTGTTAGACATTTTTAATGCAATTGTTGTTTTGGCTTTGAACTTTCATTTCTTTGGGCGCAAAGTAGTGTCTATCTGTACTTTGAGAAGACATTAAGCCATGTCTATGGCTATAATTCTTTGTTTTTGCATATGTCTGTATGAAGTGTTTAACATTGATATTATGAGTAAACCTCACCAGGAGTCAGGGTGATTCCCCACCACCACGTCCAGGGCATAAAGGAGTGATGAAAAACGTGGAGAAATGTGATCTGGCTATGTTTCTTCCTCAGCACAAAGAATAGCTAAAACAATACAAAAATAAAACAAGCTGAAGTTAACATGCATAGAAGAACACGTCATTGACAACTAAAAAGGTCCCGAGAAAAAAGCCAAAAACACAATGTTAGGAGAGATGAAAGTGTACTTACTGTGTCAAGGAGTTCAATGTATTTTGAAAAATAAAACAACCAACACACTCGAATCATCTGGGGGAAGAAAAAGAAGAAAAGCGATGTAATGTCAAATATCTAACTATGTACAATCATTGAAGGACATTATTTTGCAGCCTTTAGAACCGTCCTAACTTGTAAGTGAGCACTTTTAGGGCACAACAGGTAGTGAGAGCTCCTCTGCTCTCGAGCACATGCTTTACGACAATTTATGACAATTTACTGGCTTACCCGGAAAGTCTCTGGCCGGGTTGAGTAGTCAATGAGGTCACATCTCCACGTGTAGGTGGTGCCCCATCCAGCCATCATGAACTAGGTGACATAAACACATCAGCAGCTGTTAACATTTCACAAGCCCTCTGGTTGGTGAGGGAATGGGGATATTAGCCAGGAGATAACGCCATTATTTACCTCATACACTATGTAGGCGTTTAGTAAAACCATGCTGAGATTGTAGACAATCATAGATGTGTTGAGACTGAAGGGTTTGCGGTTTGCCATTAGGCGAGGTCCAACGTAAATTGAGAGGAAGACATAGGCTAACAGGATGGCGGTCATATGTAGAGGGTCTTGCATCAGGGGGTAGTCTTTGATTCGGACATCTGGAGGAGAAAAAAATAAATGAAAAACATTTCTCATTGTCTCTGACACACAAACAAGTTTAAAAAAGACAGAAGTAAAAATGCCCTCATCAAACTTTTTACACAGCTTTATAGTGTTATGCCATTAGATCACTACGTATTTCATTCATATTATAACAAATCAGAGGTGTAAATATGTAACAGAGACACTTACCAGTCCTCTTCAGTATGTAATCATGTAATTTTAAAATGTTTGATACAGCTTCTCGAAGCATGGTGACTCCTTGTTTCTTGTCCTATTAAAACCACTGGGAGAGAAATAAGAAGATAAAAGAGTCAGATACCAGGAGAGGAAGCTGAGCTGAAGGTGAGGTCGGTTGGTTGGGCAGGTGAGGCGACAAAGCGACCTGTCTGACTGAACAAACAGGAGACAGCTGCACAGGCTCATCAAACACCCCTTGTGTACAACATTACAACCCACTATAAATAAATACACAGAAACCTGTAGGAGCTCCTTTCACTGTCTTATCCAAACTGTAGCATGTAAGCTACAAATCCTCACGGTTTTAGCACTAAATGTGCTTCATTTAAAAAAAAAAAAAAAGAAAAAAGAAGTAGATTCATTTGATGTAACAAATGGAAAAAAAATTTTTTTAAGATGATTAAATATAAGAAAGATGCATGACGGATTGTGAAACATCCGAGTTCTGCTGTCAGTTTAGAAACAATGAAATACTCTGCTGACTAACAGAGCAAGTCAAACAGGTGAGGCAAAGAACTTGGCCCTCACAGACAGCTTAGCCAACCTACCAAGATATGAGCTGATCAGCGATTTCCAATGAGTAAAACCACACAGAATACTTTATTTAAAGCAGCAGAGGTAATACTGTGTTCCCCTATAGTCCAACTTTATTGAACTATAAAACGGAAGGTGTATTTGGCACACACACAAGACACCAGTCTAACGATGAAGCATTAACAAGAAACATTCATACATTAAAAAGTCAATGGAACAACAAACACACACACACACACACACACCAATCTCAGATCCCTAAAACAGTTTCAATACTTTCCCTCAATCTGCAACAATCCCACGTTAGCAGCCTACCAAGTGACTCACCGGCCGCTGTACTAACTCCCGTGTGTGAGGAAAGCTGGTGCACAGCCAGCGCAGGGAGCCCTCAATCCAGAGAATCAAAGAGATCAGGAGCAGCAGTGAGAGGTGATCAGCTGAAAACCAGGTCCGTGAAAAGCTCCGTGGGTGGTAGCCTCCAGGTGTTCTCAAATGTCTGGGATTTAGTTTAGCTAGACATCCAACTAGAGCTGAAGGTTTCACAGGTAAGAAATGGGAAAAGAAGCAAGAGAAAGGGTAAAAGTGAGAGGCCAGCCAAGATATGGGACCGGGATCATTTAACTCAATTTAAACCCCGGGACTCTACGGATCTTAGTAGTTTCAGGACCACACCCTGTTTCAATGCTTGGCTCCACCTTCCCATCCTCACTTAGCCTGTTTGTGATTGGACTGGCTCGTCAATGGTGGCTAATGGGAAGGGGTCCTGGAGGGCATGGAGGCCTTGGTTAAAGGTGAATGGGCCCCATTGTTGGGCAACGAAAACTAAGCACATATAATAATTAAGAATAAGCACATGAGGATAAAAATAATAATTATGTGTGAAAGATGATACAATTGTTGACCAAAAAAAGATACAGGTTAAAATAAATCTCAATAGTTTAAAGTTCCTTGTGCCAAATAAAAAAAAGAAAAGAAGGTCTGATCATTTCATTTAAAAAATGTCCTTCCAACATGATTTAGGCTAAAGGTGAAATCAGATAACACACATTCACAAACCTAACGTCACTTTTTAAGTTGCCCATCCCTGTGCTGTAGCACATAGGCTGGGGTTTTCAGTCCAACCCTGGCTGCTATGACGAGCTCTGCTGTGCCTCTGGTTTTACCTGTTCCCCGAGCACCCAGGATAATGGGCGTGAGGACTGAATGAATTTTGAAATGTACTCCCCCTCGTACTCGTACGTTAGACCAAAAGGTTGGAATGAAAGGAATCTCTGCACGAGAGAATGAGGACGGAAGGGAGGAATCATCGCTGTCTGTTTACATACCGTTTGACAACTCAGCACATGCTGGCTCTTCAATGAAGTGCAGGCATGAAAAACACAGACATTAAATCACTCAATGTGTGATTAATGCCCTGAATCAAGGCACAGTGATTTGATTTTAACGTGTCAAGTTGAAAATTTAAAGAAACAAATTCCAGTGTCGGACAGTTTGTCATGAAGTTAATTCTAGGGGGAAATAAAACCACAGTGATTGCATTTGGTGCTTGTATGTCATGCAGTTTTGACCTTTGTACTCACAGAGTACATCATTCTTGGTGGTAGGCTGTGTTTTAGAGAAGGCCAAAAACTCGAACAGTGGCTACCAAATGGCCACTTGAAACTTGTCTCAGGTCACCAACATCTTAAACAGAAGAGAAACTGAGCTCCTTAACATTATTCAACAGTTTCGTTTTACTCATTCATCTCTAAAGAGACGGATGCAGCTCTTTACACAAGTGTTTCTGCAAAGGAGTAGCAGCATCCAAGTATCTCGATAGAAACAGCTCATCCGCAAGGTTTTTTTTCAAAATGATGAAGCACTGATATCCAAAATATACACCGATATTGCCACCGTTTCTCCACTAGAAAAAAACCAAAGCATGACTGAAACATGTCTGCGTTTCGAAGACTGAGCTGTTTTTAACCCAGATTGAATGTTAGAGTTATTGTTTTTTGTCTCTATCTACATATCAGCTGTGTTTCACAGCACTCTAAGACACTCCCTGTGTTTCTTAGCCTTGTGGCCATTTCACATTGACTTAAGTCCACGTTTTGCCCAATAGAATTTATCACACAGAAACTGACAAACAACATAACATTGTCCATGGCCCATAGTTCTCTGCCCAACAGCAAAACCAGAGAATAGACAGCAGCCTCGAGACATAGCGGGTTGTTCTCAATTAGCCAATTGTGAAAGATTGGACAGGAGAGATTCTTATGGATGTTTAAGACTGAACTTGGCTGCTGGAAAGGAATGAATGAACTCAGTGAACATGAATGTGGACATGCAATGAGGTATTTTGTAAAATAGCATCATGAAATTCCCAAACACATGAGTCATCGGAGCTCTTGAATCCATCTTTCAGTGGCACTGTCATTGTTGAAATCTGATGCTCCAGAGATGCACTTTTTGTGTCGTTTGTAATGAGAAGAAACTATTTAGTGTGTGTTTTAATGTGTTTCATCACATAGTAGGGTGGTTTGCAACCTAGCTGTTTCCTTCATTGCACTGGAATGACCAAAAAAAGTAATTGTACAACCTGTTATACAACCTCGGAACAGGGTCAATTGTGTTAATATTCAGAAGTTCAGGTTTCTCCTGGGAACAAATGAATGTGAACACTGCCTCAAAGGAGGGTGATGTTTTCTTTTAACAGAATTACACAGAAACTCACCCATTAGCATGCTAACTACTGAAACATCAACACCTCAGGACACTTTTTCAGTCTTCTAATGACATGACAGTTTTGATATTTTGTTGTTTAACGTAATAAGAACACTTATTTAGACTCTTGACATTTACTAATTCATTAATTCTGGACTTTATAAAGCACTCACCTATAGTTTGTTGATGTTATATAGAGAATTATCCACAGGTTCTATGTACCAATTTAAATAAATTGATGATTGTTTGACTTCAGTGATTTTATAATATTGTTATTATTAAATGAATGACTTATTTTCAGTATGAGTCACAATGATTTACACATTGTGAAATTGAAGTTAGTCATAAGACAAAATTGTCAGCATCAGAATGAGATTTATTGCCACAGTAACTTTTCCCTTGCATCGAATTGGCCCTGGTGTGTTTGGTGCATACAAATAAAAAAAAAGGTAAATAACAATAAGCAGAGCAAAGTACTGTAGCAGTCAAAAACAAAGTCAAAATATAGAAAATAGAAAATCAGACAACATGACAATGACAAGATAACTTATACTACTTTATATTTGCTTTTTCTAGTGCATAGGAAAGAAAGTATGGCTCCCCATGAAGAATAAAATATTACCACTATAAAAGTAAAACTATTAATCATCAGCCCTACTTGCAAATATTATCGTGTTTTAGTAATATAGTGATAACAGGCTGAATCTGTCCGAGGAGACAAACATAAAGAAATGAGCAAATCAGCTCAGAAACATTTAATATCGACTTATTTATTTTGTGTGTGTAAATGAACCAGGAAACAATAACCTTGGCCTCAGCAGCAAAATGAGTAACAGCGACACCTAGGGGCCAAACACTTAAATATAAAAAACCTAATCATTTAACATTATAACAGGTATAGATGATATCAACACCATTTCCTTTCAGAACAACAGCTAATCGAGTTTTACTTTGAAAAATAACAACAACCAGATCTAGAGTATGGCGCACCGAAAGGATGAACTTTTATTGCAGGGGGGCCTCCGAAATTATTGTTATAGTTTTTCATATTTTTTTTCAAAACTTAAAAAGTCCTAAAAGTAATCCAACAGATTATTATTAAATATGAATCCCCACTGATGATAGGTTCACTGGCTTAGGATGTCACTGAGGCCATCCCCAGATACAGTATAAGAATTAACAGTGCTACATGTATATGTTTGACATATATAATCATGTCCAAAATGAACAGGCTATTTTAATGTCTTAGTATTTTATGCAAAAACATGTGTATATTGGTTATTTTATAAAGGTTATTGTAGGTCCAGTTTATTATGCAACTTCATTTTCTAAGGGGTCCTTGGCTTGAAAAACATTAAAGACCCCTGATCTAGAAAGTAGTCCTGTGCCATGTAGTAACCGTCAGATATATATGAACAGATAATTACAATACTACTGACAACAACAGCACCAACAGCAGAACTTGTTGTAGACATTATACAACATCTCAATAATCAGGATCAGAATCAGAATCAGAATCAGCTTTATTTGCCAGGTATGAGGATACATACTGGGAAAAGTACTCTACATCTTGTTTGTATTTTTGATAAGAAAAAAGTGACAATACAACAACAAATCAATAAAACTGCTTCATACAGTATGAGGGTCCAATGGTATGGTGTGCAGCACACAGCCTCACAGCAAGAAGGTTCTGGGTTTTCAATCCGGATCATTCCGGGCCTTTCTTTGAGGAGTTTGTATGGTCTCGCCATATTTGCATGGGTATCCTCCGGGTTGTCTGGTTTCACCCACCGTCAAAAGCCTGTACTAGGTTCTCCAGTCAGTGCTCTTGATCTAAGCACTGGCTCAGATCTGGACTTGGCTGTAAATGGCTGCCTACTGCTCCCTTGAGGGATACGTTAGATGCAGAGAATGAATTTTGCTACATGAGTATGTGACAATAAAGCATCTTTACCCTTTACATGGAGCATCAGAAAGCCCAGTTAACATAAGTCTCAGCGAGTCAGTAGGCTATATATACAGTAAGTGCAGAGTGGAACACCTGCTCTGGGAGGGATAAAAGGTGCTGCGTCAGCAAGGAACACATGCTCTGGGAGGAGGTCATCTGAACAGTTATATAGCCTACACCTGTACTGGGAAAGCCCAACTCACTCGCTCGCTCGCTCACTCACTCGCTCACTCGCTCACTCACTCACTCACTCACTCACTTTGTGTTTTTTTTGCCCAGATTTGTGAATGAAAATATCGATGCAGTTGATTTGGCTCCCTCTGTCCCCCGTGTGAAGGTGATCTAGTTTAGCTGCAGGGCGGTGCTGCGTCAAACTCCTCCTCCGGGCTTCTCCTAACTGTGAAACCAACGCACCTATTGAGCGCCAATGGGAAAGGGGAACTAACCAACAGGTAGGCGTCCTGTAAGTGCGTGCCTCGGCTCAGACAGAGAAACAAGTGGACCGAGCAGACGATAACCCGTAGGAATGTGACCCGGGGCAGAACTTGGCACTGGTTTCCTAATGATACAAACATTTACTTCTGAGAGGAAACGAGCTGTGTTCCTGTCACGTTCGGGCTCTCTTGGCTGGGGAACACTACAGAAAACCGAAAGTTTCTGATTAATTCATTGGGAAAATCCCATTTGTCACATCAGAAGCGGGGACCCAATGTGGATACAACGCTGAAGGTAAGCGTGTCTTGTTCTTTGCGTGCAACAGCCTAAATTATGGAGTAATCCATATTTTAAAATGGGCGTATATCTCTAATTTATCACATTTATCAGGTTAATATGTTGCACTGACAAACATAGGCTATGCTTTATGCAGTTTAACCTCAAATCAAGATAGCTTGGACTGCTGCTGTCCTATCAGCTTTCCTTTATCCTCTCTTGGTATCGGCTTGATGTTGCATAATCCAAGATATGTAGCAACATCTTGACTATCCCATAGTGTGACTCACAACAATAACGCCTCCATCATTTTCTTATGTAAGTTTGTGGTCTGATTTAGATTGGCAGTGTCTCACATGTACACCCAACAACGCCCAAAGTCCTGGTGAATGTAACTATGACGCGTACCTTTCTAGCACCAGTGTGTTGATCAAAAGCATCTATCCTACAGAAACATTTCAAAATAAAGGGATGCAATTCATATCAACCAATCTCTCTCTAGCTGCCGCTGATAAAATATTAATAAGAGTTTTCTGTCTTCACAGCAGCCATATTGTCTCCATCTCTGAACTTTGTTCCTCTGGGATAACAACAGAGGACACACTGAGACTCATCTGATCCCAAGAGGTCAGAGTCTCTTTGACCCTGATCTTCCTGCAGAAAGGACATGGAGGTCCTGCGGCGGTCCTCTGTGTTTGCTGCAGATGTCCTGGATGTGTTTGACCGATCGTTGAGTGAGAAGGAGCTGGTGTCTCAGTCTAAAGCCTTGTGCAGGGACTACATACTGTCCAGACTCAACCAGAATGGACTGGGATGGTCCAAAACCGAACTCAACCTCTTGCCCTCAAATGCAGCGCTCGCTGAGGTGTCTTTGGTGCTTCTCTGTCTTGGTAAGAGAAACATGAAGAACCGTTTAGTCAGGAGTTAAATAATGGGCTTAAAGGGCAAAAATATGAATATTCAGAGCTATCACAGTTATTTCCTTGTTTACGTTGAACTTGATACACCCGGGAGAAGAAAACTCAGATAAGATGAAGTGGCCGCATTAGTTTTAACATAATGCTTTTAAGTAGATCAGATTATTTATATTTTTGTGGGTATTTTTATACCTTTTTTAGTTTTTATTATTATTTATACAGGCATAAACAGTAGAGAGATGCAACAAGTGTTTTGGTCAGAGGACATTGTGGTTTATTGACAGTGTCTTAACCTCCACCTTTTATTTTTTATACAGAGATTAAGATAATCTTAATAAATAATTAAGGGCATTTTCATCTGCTCTGAATATAGTTTTCATTGGGTCTGGGTCTCAAAAATATGCTTAGGGATGGACAATGATGAAACGTTTGTGCCAGAAAATAGTGTTTTTCAATATTTCTTGTAATATAAAGAACTCTTTAAACTGGATCAAAATCTTTACCAAAATCATATCACAGCTTAACTTCACTCTATCAAATGGATTTGAAATAGGAAATACGCCAGGAAGATTTTGAGATATTATTATATTTAAAACTAACCGTTAGAAGTTGAAAAATGCCTCCTGTTGCAATATACAATAAAATAGGAGGAGCAGGACCCATGATCAGTCATATTCAGTAAAAGTATTGGATTTGAGACTTTGCAAAATGTTTGGGCAAAATGCAAATTCCACGTAACAGTGTTTACCAGTACCAACAACTCTCAAAACTAAGTTTACTGTGTGCATTTCCAAGGGAACATTGGGAAGGCTGCTAACTCGAGTTCTGAACACTTAAAAGGAAATGCTCACTGATCTTGCACGGATTATTAAATTCATTGCTTTCACCTCCATCAATACGTTCTCATTGTCTTGTGTGAATTCAGATGGAAGCCTGTGTGAACTGACTGCTGTGACGGTGATATGATCAGTATGAACTCCTCTTGGGTCTAAAAAAGCACTAATCTACTTTTAGATAATAGTAGGTTGAGAGCTGAGAGATTGAACAGATAATTGATACATATAACATATAACAAACTACACTGAATGACTCCTCAGACTGGACGTTTTCCACATACTGTACTGTATATCATAGATACATTCAATCTATGAGCTTGGAACAAGTGTGTGTGTGTGTGTGTGTGTGTGTGTTTGTGTGTGTGTGTCTCTCTCGCTCTCTCTGTCTGTGTCTGTGTGTCTGTCTGTGTCTTGAGCTAAGTGATCACATCTGGAAGACTTGACTCACTTAACACAGCAGCTCAAGTGCCAGCCGTCTTTTTAAGAGACATGCATGTTTTACTTTAAGAGACTTTTTAAGAGACATGCATGTTTTACTTTAACATTCTGATGTCTGAGTGACCCTACACCAGCGGAACAAAGTCAATTGTTTAAATCAGTTGAATGGTTAGATTCAACGGATTGTATTAGAGATTGGATAACCCACAGAGTTTAAATAATTGGTTTAAACTGCAGTCTTCCTAACAGACTTATGATGCCTCTCTCTCTCTCTCTCTCTCTCTCTCTCTCTCTCTCTGTGTTACCTAGGCGACGAGCTAGAGTGTATACAGCCCTATTTGTACAGGAACGTGGCACGGCAACTCAACATCTCTGTTGCCATGGAGAGTATGGTTTCAGATGCCTTCATCGGCGTGGCAACAGAGATCTTCTCAACAGGTACACGGCTGTTGCTGAAGGTGATGATGATGATGATGATGAAGATGAAGATGATGATGTTGTACACTGTATGCCATCAAATTCAAAGCCAGCACAGAAAGTGATTGAGACTTCTGCAGTGTCTCAGACAACGGATGAAGGCAGTTACTGTGAACACAGTAACAGGTGTGACTGTTCACTTTCTATCGGCCCCTTTTAGCTGAGAGGTGCTTTAGTGAGAGTGAGTGGGTGTGAATCATACGTAAGTGGAGCGTGACTTCATCTAAAACACATCATTTCTCCCACGGATTCTTAGAGTCACCAAGTTTAGACTCTGATTCGTTGATAGTTTTGTGACATAGATTCTTATGGATTAAGTATTTATATTAAGTGTATTGCCTTATTATTACAACAATACTATATTTTTCTTTACCTTTAGTTTTGAATTCAGGCATTGTGTGGCCCAAGAAATACCTGCTTCTGCTAACTGTTTTTTCACGGGTCTTGTAGTTTTTGGTAACCTGGACTTAGTATAGCCCATATGATATAGTGTTGTGATGACGGCCATTCCGTTTTTTTTGTTGTTGTTTTTTGGTAAGTGTCATTTGCAGACATTATTGGGTGTTCTAAAACTTTGTAGCCATGCTAGCAGCGTCACTCTAGGAACATCAGTGTTGGCCTGTGGGTCAGCCGGTACCCCACTTTGGTTCAGACTGAAATGTCTCAACAACTACCTGATGGATTTTCATGTAATTTGGTTCAGACATTCAAGGTTGTAGGAGAATGAATCCTACTTACTTTGGTTATCCCCTGACATTACTTCCATCATTGGTGGTTTTGGGTTAAATGTCTAGACAAGTGTATGGTTTGCCATAAAATTCATGTCCATGAAATTTGTATCCCGACTCCGGCTTGGGCTCAATTAAAATCCCTCCAATGATCCTTTAGCTTGAAGCTTTGTGTCATCATCAGGTAAAATTTAACCTTGTGTGATAATTTGGGTTATTCTTGACAAACTTCTGATAGTCTTCATAAGCAAATGTTAGCATGCTAATGCACAAAAACTAGCATGGTGAACACGGTACACGTTACACCTGCTAAACATCAGGATGCTAACTTTGTAATTGTGAGCATGTTAGCACGCTGATGTTAAAATTTAGCTCAAAAAGCATTGTGTACAGCCTGATAGAGCCGCTAGCGTGGCTGTAAATTGTTACTCTTGTTTTTGTTAGGAAGCAAGTTGTTATTTTGATGGATAATAAAGGTGTGACATGAGCATGTTAAAGATGTATGCTGCTGTGCTGCAGTCTATGAAAGGTGACAGAAAAGTGCAACTAAATTTGCGGTAAAATTCCACGGTGGTTATCTGATATCAGGCATGTGCCACATGTAGGGTAAGGTTACCAAAATGTCATTTAAAGAGAGATACAGTAACAGTATTTTACTAGATTTTATTTTACTTACACTATTCCCACTACCTCGAAATAGCCACGGGATGTTCTGAGTGAATTGTGAGTCATAAGAAAATAAATAAGTAAATTATTTAATTGCTTAAATCTTTGTTCAGTCTTGATCTTGACAGAAGAATTCAGTTTTGTCAGTCTCGACTTGAACGTGGTTGTGCTGGCTCTTGGACTTGTTTCAAGTTGCCTTGACAACAGAGTAACTTTATGTCCTCAGTGTGAGCCTTTGGGATAGATTAGAAGGTCTGGCCGGAGTGTGACGAGCAACTAAAATTTGTCATTTTTTCCAGGAAAGATCAAAAATGGACTCGCTTAATGTAATTTTCATTCCTGTGTTCTGGCTAAATTTGTGCTTATTTAGACGTCACAAGGATGTCCTTTTTGGAAACAGCGTGGGATTTCTCCTGGAGAATAACAAACTGGTGAACCCAGGCTGCCCCTGCCTTCTGGGACGGACTGAAACCTGAATATAAATAGAAAAATGCATCTAAGTTTGTTATTCCTGCTAACCGGAATTTGTTCTATGATGACTTGTGTAGCTTTTTTGTTATTCACCATCATGCCTCAAAGAGCTTAATATGACACAAAGGAATGATAAGTCCAGTGGATCTATGTATCATAACCACATATTTTCTTTAGAAGCGGTTCAGCAGTGGTCTGTACTGTGGTTTCCCTCAGTAAAATCAACATGGCTTGTCTCTCCTTCATCTATCTTAACTTGCCTCCCACTTCTGTTCTGCCTCTTTCCACTGTCCTCTCCTCCAGCTTTATCCCTGACAATCTTGTCTCTATTCTTGGCCTGTTTCTCAGTAGGGAGCAAGATGTGATGTACTCTGACAGCTTCCATGGACAGTTATCTTATTTAAGCTTGCTCAGAGCTCGCTTTGTCCCCTTATAGCCACAGGAAGTCACTTTAGGTCAGCAATGACAATGGTAGCCGGTCTAAAGAGGTTAATGCCATTAGGCCCTGCACTGCATCGGTGACGGTTGTTGTATCAGCCTCTGCTGCACTGCAAACTGAACCTAGAAATGGCTGGATGCCATTCATTATCAGACCGGGTTGTTTAGATGAAAAGACAAGAATTTGCCATTTTTAGCTCTTTGTTGTTTCTTAATAGTGCATGCAAAATCATTTGCCCCCCCCCCCCCCCAATGTAGAACCTGAGTCAGTGTTTACCCACCTACAGGCCAAGGCAAAACAATCTAACCCTCTTTAATTTATAACTGCTCTGCAAGGCGTCTTATCAGCCACATCAACGCAAATACATTGGTTTGTTGATTCAAACCTGATATTTGCAGTTTATTTCAGTACAAAGCCCACCAACCCCCCATATAGTTTGAGGCAAAATCAGACTATGTAACAAAGACACCATAGAGATTAGGTGGGTGGTGATGCTTGGCATGGACTGGGATTGGCACCCATGAGAACAGGAAAAGGAGTGTTTATGTTGCGATAAATACTGGATGGCAGTTTGATTCCGGTCAGGAAATTCTGCCACCATGGAGGATTAAAGCTCAGGTCTTCTGGATATAGTGTGAATATTTTGGCTTCTCTTAGCTCTTCACTTAAGACATATTTCCCCTCTCGGACAATAAATTGAATTTGATTCTATTCTGAACAACTGCTCTGTGTCTGCAGGACTAAATCAATATGAGCTTGAATTGCTGAAGCATAAAACTCCCATCCAGTCATGGTTTTAATAATGCATTAATGATGAGCATCAGGGCTTGCATATCTATCCATAGACAAAGGTAAAGACATGAAACGTATGCCGGTGATGTCTGTTTTTCTCGCTGTAGGTATAACATGGGGTAAAGTGGTATCGATGTTCGCAGTAGCCGGAGCCCTGGCTGTCGATTGTGTCAGACTGGGTCACGCAACCACGGTTCACATCTTAGTGGATAGTCTGGGCCAGTTTGTCCGCAAGTTTCTGGTTCCTTGGTTGAAAAGAC
Source organism: Etheostoma cragini (assembly GCF_013103735.1). Taxonomy (NCBI): domain Eukaryota; kingdom Metazoa; phylum Chordata; class Actinopteri; order Perciformes; family Percidae; genus Etheostoma; species Etheostoma cragini. Next base: position 16,499,407 of record NC_048418.1, read on the forward strand.
GAGGAGGATGGGTAAGTGGAAATCCAGAAGTTTTTTTTTATTTTTTTACATTTGCACTTACTAAATCATGTTTGTTTTTTTTCTCAGATTTTTATAGAATTAATGCTGCTGCATGATTAGTGTTTCAATTCAATTTTATTTATAGTATCAAATCATAACAAGAGTTATCGCAAGACACTTTACAGATAGAGGAGGCCTAGACCACACTCTATCATTTATAAAGTTCCAACAATTCTAGTAATTCCCCCAAGGGCAAGCAACAGTGCGACAGTGGCGGGAAAAAAAACTCCCATTTAGGAAGAAACCTCGGCCAGACCCAGGCTCTTGGTAGGCGGTGTCTGCGGTGCCGAGTCGACAACAAGATTGAACAAAAAAAAACTGCTTCCATCTCGTTCCTCTGGTGTTTAAAACTGGCAACTTTCTGGTCTACCACATTGCTTTTGTGATTATGTAATCTTGTTGAAGGATCAGAACTTTTTTTGTTTGTTTTTATAAGCTCTGATAGTCCGAGTTAATAGGGCGTTGCAAACAACATGTAGCATTCTCAGAAGGGCCCAGTTATGGCTCTGAAAATTTAGCTCTTCCCTACATACTCTTAGTTCCTGTTGGCTGATCCAATGCAAAGATTTGCAGTGGTAATATCTGTTTCTGCAGCCCTCTCTTGGGAAAAAGACTGAAATAATGAAAAAATACATTATTAGGTGCAGCACTAACATTTTGTCATGCTCAAACAGGCATAATGAATTGCAGTATAAGTCCAGTCATTCATACTAGGGATGTGTTTTTTCCTAAAAGCAAAGTCAGATGAAGGTGGCTCCCCATTGATTTAAAAAAAAAGAAAAATAACAACCATCCCATAATTTTTTTACATTCACATCCCCCTCAGAATTAATTTTAATAACTGGTCATGCTTTAACCCTCCTTTTACCATCAACAGGTCAGAATTTAAATTTGTCAATGACCAAATACCTGCAGAGCTATGACATTCCCATCAGCCGCAGCTGTACTTTTGTATTTAAATGAATATTTAATTATTAGCATTCTAAGCATTATACCTGCTAAGTCGTTTTTACCACCGGGTACTGCCTTTTTCTGAATTTGAAACACTTTTTCCCCTTGAAAAGTGCATCTGTTTCCTTAAATTCTATTTGTATTTGGCTAAAAATAAAAATAAAGTTATTACTTAATGTTTTCTCTTATTGTCTCATGTCTTATTTTTTTTAAATATTAAATTCCTTTTATCAGGCGGAGATTACCAAATGTGTGGTGAAGAAGGATGTTGCCCCTGAGTACCACTGGCTGTCGTCTGCCATCGAGTCCCTGAAGTACTTCGTCACTACAATGTACGTCTACATCATGAAGGAACCATGACTCAGCACAGGAGTCCTCATCGATTGAAATGTCAGACTTCCATGACTTCGGTCAACAATCGAGGGGGCGGAGATTGTCCTACACATCGGATGGCCATCAAAGTTTCATCAGCGTTGTGTTCGTGTTGTCTCGTTGTCGGATACGTGATTACCCTTCAGCCAAAGAGTAGTCATGGTGATATTTTCCAGCATAAAAGGCAACGAAATCAACTTTCACACTGTTTACACTGGTGCAGTGAACCAGGCTTCTCGCGTGTTGTAACTGTGATGAGTGATGGTGTTCAGGTTGAATGTGACGTTGTTTGCACTCCTGAGATAAACAGTTTGATGCTTTGATTTGACGTTTGTCTCAGAACAAATGAAGCAGTAATGAAAGGTGAAAGCCACGTTTGTAATGAAAATTGATGCTCAGCTGGCTGGGTCCCGTGAGTTCTCGCGAGAGTCTGATTTACACTATTGTACGTCACCAAAGCACAAGCAGTGCCTCTCCCCAAATATGAGTAGACTTTCTGCTGCGATTTTAGACACCTGTGACCATGAAATGCTTGCCAAAGAACTTGAAGACAGAAGAATGATATGAACTGCATCCACATATTTTGGTGAAATTATTTCCTTTTTTTTAAAACTGTAAATAGTTGTATTTATGACTTAATGTTGTTTTTTTTCTTCTATTTTGATTATGACTATCAATTGAAGCCACTGCAGTATATAGACAACTGCTCTTCAGGATGATTGTGTGGTATGCTTAATGGTTACTTTCACAGTGTTAATTAAATAAAGTTGTGTCTGGATGTTTTTATTATTATTATTTAAAAACTCATAAAATAAAATCTTCACATTTACTTATTATGTAGAATATTTTATGATACTTTATACCACAGGTTTAAATTGCAGACTTTGTTGCATGTCATACGCCACATCTTTCTACTCATTTACTGTTCCTCTTTAATAAAAGCAAAAAAAAGAGACAGAGGCACCTTGTTGCAGAATTGTATACTTGATGTTGTAACATTATAAAGGCATCATAACAGATAAATTGAATTATCGTCATTCATGTTAAAGACTCCAAGGACAGAACAGGAAGCGTAAAAACATTAACATAATATAATAAATTAACACTAAGTAAAGAAATTGGTGAAATTTCTTCTCATGCAGCCTGTAAAGGAACATTTACATTTATACCAAGAAACCGGTCTGACATAAAACCAAATCATAACCCCAATCACAATAACACCCTGCATAGAACAACCCTCCGTCAACACGGTTCATTGACTCCAGAACAACAGCAGTTTCTTTAGCTTTCAATCTTCTAAGTTAAAGATAAGAGGACATTGTACTTAACATTAATTCTTCAGTGCTTTATAAGCTTTACAGCTCCGAGATTAAATAACTTGAGCACCCATGCTTAACCAAGGTCATTTAGTGAAATACAAAACTTTTTACTTTTTTTGATTAAAAGGTTTACTGTGGAGTTTTAGACCTCCAGTAGTGGTTTCACTCTATTCCACTGATCTACAGCTGGTGGTAATTCTGCGAAATTGCAGCAATATGCAGCAAAGGCAGGGAAGAAGAAGACTAGATTAAGCCATGCAAGTCTAAGTACACACGGCCAGTATAGTGAAACTGTGAATGGCTTATTAATCAGTTCTGGTTTAATTTAAAATACTTTGTTCTATGAGGAAGGAAATGCACTTTGTTAAACCTCACGACAAACATAATGAGTTTGGGTGAGAAACACCTAATGTAATCTATATCAAAGACCTTTCATTACTGGGACTCTGCCGCTGGATATTGTGCCGGATGTCCCTAATTTTGGACTCAAGGTCTCTAATTTTTGTCTCCTTTGCGTTGGCATTCTTAACTTAATTTGTCAGGCTTGCTCCTCAGATCTCTGCAGGGTAAATCCAGACAGCAGACAGTTTTCTGTTGCAAGACTAAAACTACTTTTGAACAAAAACATTCCACCACAAGTTCCTTCCCGGGGTTCTTTTGCAGCGGCTCCGTGGCTCCGTTTGCCGCTTAACGGCGTCCAAAACGATTGTGATTGGTTTGAAGAAATGCCAATAAACCAGAGCCCGTTTTTCTTCCATCCCAGATTGCTGGGTGGAGGAAGGGCTGGCAATGCGAGACTTTGCTTAATGTAAATAAAACTTTTGTTTGTTAACAAGAAAACTCCACACTGCCCTTTTCAGTTATTTTTTTATTGAACAGTAACATAAACTCTATTTCTGTCTCCCTGTAGTGCATAAACAACGCCTAGTTATTACTGTATGTAATGTTTTAATAGTACACCGTAACTCAAACTGTTTATGTGATTATCTAACTAAACCATGATTATTGGTTAAGCCCCTTTTTAAAGACAACATTTATCTTTCCTGACCAAAGTACATCTATGTAAAAGAAGCCTCACAGCCCGTTGGGTCAAGATGAACGACGGTAGGTGATGTGCAAATGCTGCATCAGTGGCTGGTTGTCTGTTGCCATGGAAACTGTCTGCTCCAACCTCCCATCTGGTCGGAGCTGAATCACTCTAGAAATCTGAAAGATGGAAAAGAGCAGGCGAGGTCACGGACACGTTCCGGAGAATGTTCTGGTGCTGCTTTGTAGACTGTGTGGGCAGTAATGACACATAGATTTGACTTCAGCGACTAAATTAAGCCGTTAATATTAACAATGAGTGCATGATCAGAGAACCAGTTTTACCTTCTGTACATGCGGCTCCCTGGCGAAAGAGACTCTGGCCAGAGCCTGGCTCTGGAGGGTCAGCTGCTGTGCTGTCAGCTCTCCCTCCTCAATCTCCACCAGACCTGCACACAAAGACACACTGGACTCAACACATGCGTGACGTGTTTGTGTAGACACGGAAGTAAGTTAGTCATTGGAAAAACTCATTGTATATATGCAATTTAATTTTAAACTGGTAACAAAAAATGTACCTTACATTTTCAAAGCAATGAACTAAATGTTACACTGGAAATAGTTTTAAAAGCGTGTTAACAATTTGAGAATTATTTATTACCTTTAAATGCAAAAATAAAAGACAGCAAAAAGTAAAACAAACATAGATTGGAGTGTAATTGCTAAGTATTCGTTTTTTTTCATCATGTCGGGAATATGCTTTCACAATGGCCCTGAGTGACATCTAATTTAATGAATGCAAAATACGTTGGGAGATGTTGTATATTTTGTGTTAAGCGACCGACAATCCTTTACATATCCAGCCTCTGCACATCTAGATGATCCTTTCAAAATTATAACACATTCCAGAAATACGAGCAGGAGCCTGCTTTTCAATAACGAGGACCTCCAGCATCATGAATGTAACTACCGGAGTTCTGCGCGATGATGAACGCGACTCTGTTGGCCCCCGGCTGCATTCGAATGAAGCCACACTCCCTGTGCAGGGGCTTCTTGGTCTCTGCATGGAAGGCATTGAACCTGTCAGACACAGTAAAAGGCGAGGGATCAGCAAACGACTGAAGGTGACGTCTGTCCACATGATGCAAATTTCCTGCTGGTAGATTGTTTGGTGTGGTAATTACCCATCACCGATGCCGGGTGTAGGTCACACATGAAACAGGCTTGAAACTTTCAACCACAGAGAGCGTGGAAACACTTTTTTAACCTTGGTGTTAATCTTTAAAAGTCTGATTGCACACAGAATAACCTACGTGAAGTTGATGACTGGTTGTCCCACGTGGCTGAAGTTCAGTGTCTCTATGTAGCGGAAAGGTTTTATAGAGGTAAAACATCCCTCTCCAGGTTCATCTGACTCCCAGCTACCCAGAAGCCAGTCTAGAGGGAGGAGGGCTGGGTTCAGCTCCACTGATGGCAAAACACACATGCACACACGCGCACACACACACAGAGTTTATGACACATTATCATGAAATCAGAGAAAATAAATTCCATATGAGGCTGTGATAGGTGATACCACAGATTTGATCCAACACCAATAAATATATTGAACACATTGATATCATTAACAGAGAGTTTGAACTAGTCCTATCAAAGAATGGATCATTTATGGAATTTAGAGTAAATACCAGTAAAAAACATTACATATACTGTATAACTATATATATATTACAGGCAACTAATATCTGTTTATGAGTCGTAAATGTTATGAAGTGAACACTAATGAACATTTTAATTTAAAAAGCATTTATCTCAATTAACAGATAAGACTTATTCACAGCAGACATTTTGACTTGTTATAGTAGGAGAAGCACAAGTGTTCCTAATTACATTAAAAATGACTCTGGTCTATTCAAGTGTCCCAGTTAGCCATGCCAATGTGACAGTAAACCCATATCCACAACACCAGAACCCTGAAACTAAAGCAGGTAAAAACACTTTAAAAATAAAACTAATGACATCTTTTTATTGTTCTCCAAAAAAGTGTATGTATTTTTCAATTTTATCTAGTCTTTTATTTAATTTAAATGTATCTTATTGTATTCTGACTATAAAGTGTAACTGTAAATCTCACAGGTATGCATGTATGTATATATGTATGTATGTATGTATGTATACTTGCATGTATGTATGTATGTATGTATGTATGTGATACCAAGTGTACACACTCACATCTAAAAACTATATATATATATATATATATATATATATATATATATATATATATATATATATTATATTATATATGCAGCGGATTGCTTGTCTCTACTTTTAACTGTAGATGGCGGTAGTGCTACGGTTTGGTCGAAACAAGGCAGAAGAAGACGACTACGCTAAATACAGACGATAGACAGAGGAAGGTGACTGGTTTATATCGCACTCCTATTAATATCGAAACTTAGCAAACAAGACGCAGTTATCACAGCAACGTTAAGTAGCAATTAGACAATTACACAAACTAACACTCCTGTTGACATTCAAAAGTCACTGACTACAACCAGCTCAACTTTGTCCCGGTGGTGGTTGCAATGTGTTTCCTATCATGGAAGCTAATGTTAGCTAATGTTACTATCGTTTTCAAAGGTACCATTAGGTTAAATTAAACTCCCAAACGGTCAACGGTAAGCTTGAGTTGTATGTTAAAAGGGCTGTATATACGAGGACCCATTTTACTTCAATAAGTATTAGCTAAAATCTACTAAATACGTTTTAATTGAGCCTGTGGTCACTGCGACATTGTAGATATACAGTTGACATCGATTCAATATTTGTTTTTTATTTAAAAAGTAACCAGCATCCTACCTGTGTGATTGCCAGGACACGCCATTAAAAAAACTGCAGTCAGGCGGGGAAAAATGCGAAAAATCAGGAAGAAGTAAATGACATTAAATTAATAGTAGCTAGGCTACACTGTGACAGCGTTGAGCTATTGTGACTTATACTGCAACCACAGTAGGGAATCTTGGGAAATGTAGTTCAGACCTTCAAACACATACATGTATAAACCTTTGGAGCTATTTCGGAAATCCTTTACTGTTATCACACATTGAGGCAGAAGAAGTGTTTGATAAATTAAAGCACACTTTATTGACATCTTTCATTGCACTTAGCATGGACCATATAACAAAATCTGCTCCTGTATTTCAAAACTGTTATACTTAAACAAGAAGGGCACATGGCATTATAGGTTTTTATAAAATCTTTGCATCCCAAATCGCAGAAAGATTCCTGAACTGTATGCACTGTTCTAGGGGTCTGCATTGTGGGGTCACTGAGTGTTTACTTTGTATTTCCTAATGAAGAAGTACAGGGTGGCTGGACAGGGAATCATGTGTCTTAAGCCTTGCTCTTTTTGCAGTTCTTGAGAGCATCTTCCAGGGCATGTAGTGCCATGTCTGCATTAATCTTCTCGCAGTTGTATCCCATCAATCCAATCCTCATCACCTAATGAAGAGAGAGAGAGAGTGAGTGAGTAGAGACTGCATCAGAGCCGGCCGTGACTTAGCAGCATGATTCAGAAAGCTGTAATTTTCCAGCACTATCTCTATTTGTTAAGGGTTTATTTTAGGGTAAATAATTCTCTATTGAAAACATCACCTTCTTTTAAAATGCTGACACTGATGGTCACATCTATAATAGCTGATGACCTAAATGTTAAAGGCATATTACTCCTCTGTATAGGGCTGTAATGTCAGCTGCAACCCACCATGCCGATAGAAGGGCCTAGGCCACCAGTCATCTCCATCTGATGGTGTTTCATAATGTAGGCCAGCATCTCCCTCCAATCATAGCCATCCGGAATGGCAATGGTGGTGACGGAGGGGAGCCTTAAGTCCTGCAGGACATGTCACAAAATGACTCTGGTCAGTTGTAGTGTTGTATCTCTTGTAGATAAGCTTTTTGTTGTTCTTGTGAACAAAACAAAACACCAAGCATGTTGTTTTGTTTTATGTCTGTCGCACCTGTTCAGGGATGAAGAGCTTGAAGCCCAAGTCCTCCAGCCCTCTATATAGGTAGGCTGCCACCTCCTTGTGTTTCTTCCAGGACTCCTCCAGCCCCTAGAGGGAGACAAAGATCGATGGAGGTATGTGTGAAAGTTAGAAGTTGGCTGTGCCAACTCAAAACTACTGCAGTATTACAGAGGCAAACTCAGAGAGCTATGTTTCATTTTCATTTTTAACACTGCTTCATCCTTCCTCGCGATTCAATGGTGTTTGGAATAAAGACGTTGACACATTGCTGCCAATATAAGTGACTGGCATAATTGGAGACAAAACTAAATCAAGAGTGTGCCCCCAGCACGGCCCACATTATGTACCAGTTGTCTTAAGAAGGTTCTGACAAATGTTATGTAAGTATTTAAATTGTTACACTAGAAGTTGTCAATATCTTTCATCAAAGTATCCATAACAAGTTGTAAAATTATCCCTGACCTTCTCAGCAAGAACTGCCAGACTCTCTCTCAGGGCAAAGAATCCAGACACTGGACCAGTGTGGTGGTATCTAAAACCCAGAGCAAACATGATTAAATATCCAGCACAGTGACACCCACCATTTCTTTCAAAAACTTGAATCATAATAGTCAAGAATGTAAACATCCAATGTGTTTTAGTCTAGTTCTAACAGAGTTTAAGCAAGGTCAAGGTGATATGAAGAGAGAGGATAAACTCAGTTGGCTGTAATGGACTTACACTCTGGCTGGTTGGCCGTCGCAACCCCAGTAGTTGGACAAATGAGTCATATCAAAGAGGTAGGAGACAGGTTTGGTTTTCCTGTTAAACATCTTGTGGCTGTGAAGGGTAACAGAGAGTCAAAGAGATGATTGCTTGATCTGATTTTTGTATGCATTTGTGACAATTTAGGACTTGTACATGGAAACATGCATGCAGAAAGTCCCTACTCACCATGCTCTGTCATTAAAGGAGATAGGTGCTGTGCCAGGAGGTGCATTCAGAGCCTTCTGAGAGCCAGTATACAGGATGTCAATATCTGGTAGCACAAAGAGAAGCAGATTATATCAAACGCAAGCACATGGTAACATGTAGTCATCGTTATTCATTAATCGTCTTACTTTGCTTGTCCATAAAAATTGGTGCTGCACCAAGAGATGCGACTGTGTCAACAAGGAAGAGGCAGTTATGTCTGTGGGAGACAACAGTGAGGAAGATGACAATGTGTTTGGGAATTGTATGAAACCGTTTCATACACAGTGCTTTAGGCGGATACATTTGGAGGCTCACTTCCTGCAGATGTCTCCAATGCCGTCTACAGGGTGACAGAGGCCCGCGGAAGACTCTCCATGTGTAAGGAAAAACAGGACAGGCTTGTGTTTTTCTACAGCCTACAGAAAGACACACAGTGGAGTTTAATGACATATGTGTTCTTGTTACTGACAGTACAGATCATTATGTTTCTCAGTCATGTATTTAACATAATAGTTCAGACATTTTTGGTGGTTTGTTATAGCTTTTGTAAAATATGAACTGCCTACCTGTTCAATTTCCTTATTACTGAAATATCCTCCAGGTGCTTTTACCATTTTATGTACATTGGCACCTAAAGATAAAAAACATTTGAGACAGACAGATTAATGGTATGGTAATATAAAACACAATCAGTGTAAATGTAGTTGTGCTTAAAACCGTGCGTAAAGACGTACCCATTCTTTCTGCAATTTCTGCAACGCGCTCTCCCCAGATTCCGTTAATAGCAACGAGCACGCTCTCACCGGGCTCCACCGTATTGAACACCGCGCACTCCATGGCCGCGTGCCCGGAGCCGCTCATAGCTATAGTCATGTTGTTCTCTGTCTGAAAGATGTACTGGATCCCTCTCTTGATGTCATTCATGATCTGAGAAATACAATAAAAAAACACTTTATAGCCTAGTTTTTCAGCTATTGTTACCATAGATATACTTGGCCTATGCGTAAATACGCACAAAATATTGATGTAAATGCAATGAGTAGTTAAAATGAATAATTGGTGTATCACAAATGTTTAAGTTGAATTAAGTCCAGTAAAGCCCACACCTCAGTGGTGGAAAGAAATATTCAAACAAAATGAATTATTCCTCAAATTTAAAAATACTAGACTGAAATTAGCCAAAAGACTAAATGCACCTGCGCCTCCAAATTGTACGCCAGTTTTTGTAAACATGCTTACGTCCAGGTAATTATAATTGGATATAGTCTATAGGCTAATATAACTCAGTCTATTTGCGTTTAAAACAAAGCGTTTACCTCAAACATTTCTGGATGCATGTGACCAATTATCGGCCTGCCCTGTGCGGCTAAAATACGCGGAGGAACGTTTGAGGGTCCAGGTCCAAACAGGTAACGCAGTGGAGCTTCCAGCGGCCGGAGAATGCATGCCGGTGGTGGGGTGGTGGTGGTGGCGGAGGAAATGGAGCGGTCCAGGCGCTGGAGCAGAGGCACGCTCCTCGCTGCCAGAAGACTGTCGACGGCCGCTGCCGCCTGCTGGGCGAGCAGCGCGCTCCGGCTAAACAAAGCCCGCTGCATCACGGCTCGTGTTCTGGTTCCCGAGTGGGATCACCACTGACAGACAGAGAGACTCATTCTGACTGTAAGTTTTAGGTGAACATTTAAAACAAACAGGTCTTTGACCTTTTGACCAGGGGCGGTGTGCCTTCCCCGTATAGCTTGTGACCTTTAGAGTTGGCAAAAAAAAAAAAAAAAAATAGTACACTAAGTGTTTTATATTGTAGATTTAAGGTTAACTTCTGCAAATGTTTTGCATTTCATGGTTTTACAAGTTTGAAACTTTCAAAATTGGAAAATACTCAAACAGCTTCTGAACAGGTGGATGTCAAAGCCATTCCCCTGTTTGGAGGAGACTTTGTGAAAATATACAATAATCATGATAAAGATCATGATATAAAATGATTTTATTATTAGTGTCCACGATTCAAGTGTCAGTGTTTGACTTTAAGAAAATTCGCGCCAACACAAAGGCTCATCAGTGCATGCATGTTATATTGTTAAAGTTTGGGTCCACCAGAAATGTTTATGATGACACTTGTGGAAAAGACAGGATGTCTACTTGGCAGCTTAGAACCGGTTCATATCGGTTTGTAGGCGGTTTGTTGATTTTGGATAGCATGTGGTTACAGCAGCAATGTATCTGTAAAGAGGAGTCTCCTCTCAGAGAGCCAATCTGCTCTCTCAGAGGCTGAGGGGGGGCACGCACGCACACACACACACACACACACACACATACATACATACATACATACATACATACATACATACATATACACATACATATACACATACACATACACACATACCAAATTCCAAATGCCTCAAGCTCATTGTTTATTGTGTGAAAGCATCATATATGAACGTTTTAAGTGTTTATTGTAAAAGTACGCATTTATGGTAATTTCAGACTTGGTTTCTTGTGCGTTCTTGATATAGATGTTTTTCAATGTTAATGTTATTAAATTTCAGTTGTCTAGAAATGCAAATTGTGTCTGAGATCCAGCTGAGAGAGGTCAGGTTAGATTTGATCTGTGTAAAAGTGTGGGGTAAAAAACACATTTATCTCTTAGACACTGTGTAACTCTAACTGTTGTGTCACAGCTAGCAGGGTCACCAGAAGGTGCACCTCTCTGCGTCTGGCTGGGTAAATTATTACACCACTGGTAAATAAATAGGATCTCACTGTTATACTCTTGCTGGCCTTTGCACTAGACCCAACACTCAAAATCTACCCAAAGAGAGCAGGAGGAGGAGCTGGGGAGGGACGTAAATGAAAATCTACAGGGTGCATAGTAAAGCTGTCATAACATTCAGTTCAAAATGGATGTTATGTAGGCTTCAAGTCCATGGCCTTTTTTCTGACATGTAAATAAGAATGAAAGTGGATGAATTGAGGCTACAACATCCGTGTTTTCATAGATGTATTGGTTTCTTATATTACACACTAAATATAGTAGGTTATTTGAAAGTCTTCAAACCGCATTACGTTCCGCATCGTGTCACTATGCTTTAGAAATGGGCACTCTTTATGGATTAGGATGCTAGATTATGCTGACACTTAACCAGTCTGTTTTGTCAAGTAAACAATCACATTGTTGGATTGAACTCAGGCCTACTCCCATTGGCTCCTTCAACTTCACAAAAGCAGAATGGGTGTGTGGGGCTTGGCTGAAAGATACTTTAGCACTCTTGAAAAAATATCTGAAGGTCCACTTATCCCCTTGTTATTTTATTAAGGATTATACAGCATGTGAGCAAATCAAAACTAAAATAATAAAACTAGATTTTAACACAAAAAATATGAAAAGGCCTAATGCAGGATCTGCCTTAGTTGATATTTTACTTTAGTTGTGCAAATTCCTTAACAAATTTGAAACGACTGAAAACAAATTGGACACAGTGAACCTGGAGCATTCTGGCGGGATCCTGGTGGGACAGGATCCATGTCCTGTCCCACCAGGATGAGATGTCCTAAAAGTGCTTAGCGTAATGGAAAATTGAAATCTCCAGAACAAGTGAGAAATTGGACCTAGATTTGGACCTTTTTTTGCTGTTCAAAAAGATAAAGAATGCATCTCACGCTTACATAGCTCACTTGTTTGACATTTACACTTCCATGTTTTAACTTCCAGTTAAAAAAACCTTTAGGCTCCTATTTCCAGACAAATATGTCTCTCTGTAAAAGCTTTATCATGGCCCATCCCCGTGCCTCTCTTCCCCCCTCTGCTGTGTGCCTGTGCTGCGGCTGATGATGATGATGACGATGATGCTGATGATGATGAGGATAATGATGATGATGCCGCTGCTGATGTCATCACCACCTCCCAGCATCCCTGGAACAGCAGCACCGCCATTTTCCATAGTTTCAGACTGACTGACGGACAGACCGACGACGGGCCGCTGGAGCATCCTCCTGTTTATCCATCCGGCCCTCCCTCCTCCTGTTTCACACCGCTGCTTCCAACACCCTTCGCTGGTGCTGCTGAAGCTGAGGCTGACTCATTCCCCAGTGGATCCTCCATGTATGGATGCTAAGGAAAAAGATGCTGTAGGCTGACCAAAGTCACTTCGTAAAACGAGGAGATTGAAGAAGGAGGCACCGGAGGATCCGGGCGCTGCGTTGAATGGGCAGAGGATTCACCCTCTGCGGTCGTCGAGTGTGAGTTGCTGAGGTAAGAAATGGCTCCTCGGCGATGTTTTCCACGGCTGCCTACTGACGGGTGTCACGCCGGGGGGAGGACACTGTGGTAGCGATTTCGAGGCCTATTGTAGGCGATGTGGTAAATAAGGACGCTGCGACAGGGTGATGTTTGATTCCGCCACTGTCAACAATTGGCTTTAGAAGAAAATACTCCACGAATCCACCTTAAAAAATATAAAAATGAGATCCCGAGTTAATTAAATGTATCAGCTCATTAACGCTGTGAATGTCATTAAGCTGTAATGATGCCATGAACTCCTTTCTGACGCAGTGTTGGATGATTTGGTGTTTGGGCCGTCTGTGTTTACGCGGCCTGTTTTTGAGGTGCGGCAGGCAAACCAAGATGGAGGAGACCATATTTACATGGCTTATACTATCTTTACCGCAATTTGTTTCTAACAATGCGTGTCATAGGCTACTCATATTTATATAGTAGCCCCATTGACACGGCGTATTATAAAGATGTTCAGGAGGAATTGTTTTTTTTCATTGATGAAGGCAGAGAAGATGGATGTGCGTGGCGCTGCCTTGAAGCAATAACACAGTTCAAAATCACCCTAAATGTTAATCTAAAAGCTATCATTGAGGGTTTCAACGAAAATCAGCAGCAGTAAAAGGCTACTGATTGGACACATGCTGTGGAAAACACCATAGCTAATTCTAGACGTTTAGGAGTGTTATTTTCTTTGGGGAGCAACAATGAGGAGACACAGTTTCATCACAAGGCCTTCAGCCTGAGGTAGATGAGGCAAGGGGATGATGCCCAAAGAATAAGCAGCCATTTTACTGTAGAATAGTAGGGATGCTGCTGATCTTCCTGCCAAATAATGTCCCAGCCATTTAGTCAGCATGTTTCAGGTGCTGTGTGTCTCAAACCGAGTGAATCAGGGCTTGAAAATTGAGAATGTGTTTTATGTTTGGTTTGGCTAAGGCCATGTCCTCAATATTCAACAATATTAACAACAACAGACAATGGATGATTCAAATTCTTTTTTTTTTAATTCAGTATTTCATGGTATTTGTCCTTGTGTATCCTTGCATGGTGCTATAGACCTACAAAAGCCTCTGTTATCATCTGACAGGTTTGTCTGTAGCCTGCATGTCTCTACGTGCAGTCGTATTAAATCCCTCTTGTCATCTACCTGTGCAGGTGCCAGGTGTGCGTCACACAGATCTTCTGCTCTCCTGCTCACTCACACACCGTCCTGCAACATGGCGACGGCTTCAGTAAAGGTGGCTGTGAGGGTCCGACCCTTCAACTCCAGAGAGATCGGGAAAGACAGCAAGTGCATCATTCAGATGTCAGGAAACACAACCAGTGAGTATACATTTGAAGTCATATTTAGTTTATTACTATGAGTTATATTAAATCTGATGGATGTGGACTTCAGTGTTTACGTTGAGAGGTACAGTAATGTGGTTCTGGCATGACCTGCATTTAACTGGAATAGGAGCAAAATAAGTACATTTCAGCTAACAATTCCTTTTTTTTAATATTTCTCCTATTTTGGTTAAAGCCACTATTGAATTTCAATGTGTTTTGCTTATTTGTCACTTCACTTGGATGTTTGAGCTTCACTGTGCAGAATGATGTTCATGAGTTTCTCTGTGGACACTTTAAACCTCAGTTCACTGTAGGGCTGCAGCACAGTAATTACTTTAATTATCAATTAAATCTGCTGATTATTTTATCAGTTAGTCAATTCATGGTTTGGTCTTCATCAAAAAAGTTGGAAAAAAGTTTAAAACTGTCAATATTTCCCAGAGCTCAAGTTGATGTCTTCAGTCTTCTTGTTGCATCAGTCAAAACCCAAATATATTCAACTTACTCTTATATAAAACAAAGATAGCAAAGCTTCATTTAAGAAGCAGCAAATATTTGTTATTTTTGATAGAAAAAGGACTAAAACGATTTAACCCTTATCTAGATAGTTGCAGCTTAATTCCCTGTGAATCGACTAATTGATTAAGTGACTGTTAGTTTCAGATGTAAAGACATGAATGTACAAGCTGTATTTTGTGACATCACAACAAGTTTGCAAACCAAATTGTGTTTCAATGTGCAACGTTGATGTTTGATGTTGAAACTTGAGAATCAATGAGAACAGACTTATTGATGAAGGAGGAGACAGCTGGTATCCAGCAGTCAATTTGTTATATATTATTTTTTTATTTTATATTATTATTATATTAGGTGAATCTATATCAGACACAAATGGTCATTCCAAGCAGAGTGCTTTGTCTCGGGGTTTAGTGGATTGAAAAGTAACACGTATGCACAAACTTTTATTTTAACTTTGCCCTGCAACAGGGAGACATGCAGTACCATAAAATACTACAATGATGTGTTCCTTCCTTTTTTATAGAATATTATAGTTCCTTTTTTCTTTGATACCATTCTGTCTTTACATATGACTTGTAGCGTTTAAAGTCATGGCTTTTGGGCACCTGGGTAGCTCAACTGGTAGAGTGTGCGCTCACATACAGAGGTTTAGTCCTCGACGCAGCGGTCGCTGGTTTGATTCCGTCCTTTTCTGCATGTCTTCCCCCTCTCTCTCCCCTTCCATGTCTAAGGCTATCCTACCTAATGAATGCCTAAAGTGCCACAAAAAAAATCTTTAAAGTCATGGCTTTAGAGAGTGACACCCAGAAATGCAGTGACATCCTGCTGTTGTTTTGATCATAATCCTGCGACCCACATTGAGCCAATTTTAGGATTTCACCTCAGTTGTTTGTCTGGTAGGCAGCTTTGCCCTGCAGCACCACAAGGAGGGGCCGCTAGGAGGCATGCAGCTTCATGGCAGCCAGAGAGGGAAACAAAAGCTTCAGTCAGGCCTACAGCCTGTCGGTGTGTGTGTAGGATGCTTCGACTGTCGCAGCTTTCTTCTCTCATCATTCGAGCTGCAGGGGCCAAAAAGACCTCCTTGTTCTAGATGCAGGGTCAGCTGGTGTGTGTGTGTGTGTGTGTGTGTGTGTGTGTGTGTGTGTGTTCAAAAGAGGGAGTACGTCAGCCAGTTGTGCCTGTCGGCTTTTTTAATGACCTCATTAGAGCCACAGATTTCAAATTTGCATTATTGAGACTCATTAACTTTACTGACTCTGAATGTGCTCACAGTTGTCCTCTTATATTAGTTTGCATTGTGGCCACGCTGTCCCAGGACCTTCTAAAGGATAAGGCAGCATGGCTAATGGCTAGATGGATGCTCACACATGGATGTTGTTTCTGGCTGAGTGCAAGTTTCGGCAGGATGTATATTTGCTGCTATATTGAATGTCCAAAGGGGGCAATGCAGTGGATTCAGAACATCTGCTCCTGCCCAGTTCTTGTTTCATATTCTAGGTGCACATCACCTCTTTAAAAAGGATGAGCGGTGCATTTTAAACTGCTGCTATTGATACTACCTGTAATATAGGAAGGCCTTTCTGAATGACATATGTCTTTTCTTTCTCTTTAGTTAGAGGTGCAATCATTTCAAAGTATTCGATATCTCTGTGGATGAGGATGTTTGAGACATTATATGCTGGTACCAATCATTCAAATGCTGCAGAAGATGGGTAACTTATAGACAAATAGCAGTAAATGTTTTAATAACAATGTGGCAATGCATTACCAATTGAGTATGCACTTTTGCTATTAATTGGAGATGGAAAGTAGATAGGTGACACGGAATAGGAAGAAGAAGAGAGAGGAGGAACTATAATCAACAAACATCCCAGCTGGGAATTGAATCAGGGATGTTGAGATCGCAGTTTAGCAGATGATATGAACCAAGAGAAAAAAGAGAAACACTCTTTTTCCATTGCTTTGATGCATTTCTGCCAACTGTGTAGTGATCAAAATGCTAAATGCAATCACTTGACTCATGATGATTTCTGTTTTTTTCCACAAAGATCTCTTTTCTTTTCACACAACTAGAAAACATGGTTTGTTTAGACACCGAACGCTGATTTCAAATGAGAACCTTCTGCCCACAATAGTATCAATCTTGTTCCCATTGAAGAGACAGTGTCACTGTGTTTTCTTTTGAGACACCAGAATGTGTGATTATTTTGTATTGTATTAAGAGTTTTGACAAAATTACACCTTGTGGAACAGTTTTAGTATTTGTGTCACCTTTTCTGGAAAGTGTGCTAATGTTTCCAACACTCATTCAACAAAACAATCCAGACACACTGTCACTAATTAAGATGACTAGATACAACTGGATTAAAGTGATCATGATGGAAAATTACAAAGTAAAATGTGTTTAAAGTGATTAACGGAATATGTGTGTTTGGAGATGATAAAGGCTCTGTGAAGTACCAACGAGAAAAATGGAGGGAGAGAGAGAGACAGAGAAAGAGAGAAGATGTAGTTTCATAATCAGAAAGAATTGAAATGTTTTCATCTGCATCCTTCAACTTTTCAAAAACTGATAGTAAATACAATGAAATGCTGGTAATTAGAGTGACTCGGTTTCTGATGCCTCATTTTGTTTCCTTTTAGCCATCCTGAATCCCAAACAGCCAAAAGAAAACAAGAGTTTCAACTTTGACTATTCTTACTGGTCCCACACCACGGTGAGTTTTATAGAAAATCCATGATTTGTCCTAGAACAAGTCACTCATAATTGATACAAATATTGATGGAAATGTAAGTATTAAATCTCATGCTGCTCTTCCTCTCTCTCTGCAGCCTGAGGACATCAACTATGCATCCCAGGTGCAAGTATACAAGGACATCGGAGAGGAGATGCTGCTTCATGCCTTTGAAGGCTACAACGTGTGCATATTTGCATACGGCCAGACGGGAGCCGGCAAGAGCTACACCATGATGGGGCGACAGGAAAAGGACCAGCAAGGAATCATACCTCTGGTAATACAGAATACACTTCTGACCAATAAGTAAACAATACTCTTCAGTCATTGTACCATTGAAATTAAATCAAAGATCCTGCTTACACCAAAACAATGACTGTTCTTTGTTTTTTTAGCTGTGTGAGGACCTTTTCACCAAGATCCATGGAAGCAATAACGACAACAGCATGGGTTACTCTGTGGAGGTGAGTGATATCAAACTATTCAACACTCTTCATGTATTCTATTTTTCACTTTTTCCACATTTGGAGGCTTTTCTATGCAAAGTGTCTCACAATGGGCCTCAATCTTAAAACAAGTCCCTGAACATCTACTCAATGAATTAAGGTCTGATGTTCTGAGGCATACATATTAGTTTTTGGGGATAAATTAAAGGAAACGTATTGCTGATGGCCAGCTAGTATTGTAATTATATTATTGTGTCAGATAGTCTGAAGCAATTCACTTGATTTCTGATCTTTTATTGTCCCAGGAGCTACCTCGTAGCACTGATAACCAATTTATAACTCACAAACACATTTTACAACACAACGGCTCTTTGCCTCCTGCAGGTTAGTTACATGGAGATCTACTGTGAGCGTGTTCGTGACCTGCTGAATCCCAAGAACAAAGGAAACCTGCGAGTCAGAGAGCACCCTCTGATGGGACCCTATGTTGAAGATCTGTCCAAACTAGCCGTCACCTCGTACAACGACATCCAGGACCTGATGGACTCTGGAAACAAGGCCAGGTAACAGAGCGCGACTGAATGATAGCAACGGACTCCTTAGATTATGAAGTGTTGGGATGGATGGAGAAGGTATGCAAGTCAAGGATGTATGGATAAATAAATCAGGGGCTGGAATAGACAATCGATGGAGCAGATAATGCATGAGTCAGTAATATTTTCCTAACACAGTATTTTCTCCTCCTTTCAGGACTGTGGCAGCTACCAACATGAACGAGACCAGCAGCCGCTCCCACGCCGTCTTCAACATCATCTTCACACAAAAGAAACACGACATGGACTCGGAGAACACGTCGGAAAAGGTACTGACAACGGGCTCAGCTCACAGTCAGAAAGACACGATGTTTTTGCTTCTCAGACAAACAAATCAATAACCACCACATTAGCAGAGCAGTCGTAGAAGAGATGCTAAAAGGCAGACAAAAATGATTTGTATTAGCTTTTATGATCTGACTGGAGGCCTGTGGTGTTGTCATCTGAACAATGTGTTGTTGTATTGATCGATAACCACATGTAACGCTTTATAGCCAGCTCTCCTAGTGCACTTTCAGCTGAAATATCTTAGCTGAGGTGTATGTTTGATCTATTTTCCGTGTGCAGAGCCTCTCCCTTATTTTAAAAATATTTTGTGCCATCACAGGTTAGCAAGATCAGCCTGGTGGACTTGGCTGGCAGTGAAAGAGCCGACTCAACCGGAGCTAAAGGAACCAGACTGAAGGTGAGAGGAGGAGGATGTTTTTAGATTTGTTTTTATGACTTCACCACCTTTCTGGTGGCGATAGACGCACATTTAATAATGATTGTTTGTTTGAATGCAATATTTCAAATTCAAAATGTATGAATAGGTGGACAAATAGACTTGACTTTTATTTGCAGGAAGGAGCGAACATCAACAAATCTCTGACTACACTGGGGAAAGTTATTTCTGCTCTGGCTGAACAGGTAGGGTAAAAAAGAAAAAAAAAAACTTGAAAAATAAATGCTTTTTTTCATTTTTTGTTCTCCAAATAACCAACGCTGGACTTTTTCTTCCAACTTTTAGGAATCAATACCACCAAACAAGGTCAGTTACACTACCAACTTTGAAACAGCTTATTAAAATCTATTTTAAAAATATTTTACCAACAAGATCAGAGAATACATTGTGTTTATTTTGCCTACAGAATAAGAAAAAGAAGAAGGTGGAGAGTTTCATTCCCTACAGAGATTCAGTTCTGACTTGGCTGCTGAGGGAGAACCTGGGTATGCACACATAATAATAAATCTCAGCTTATACAAAAATAAAATGCATTTTCTGTGTTCACTTTACAGATTGTCTCCTTTTCTGTCTTTTAGGAGGAAACTCTCGTACAGCCATGGTGGCTGCCCTCAGCCCTGCTGATATTAACTATGATGAGACCCTCAGTACACTCCGGTGAGAAAAATGTCAAGAACCTTTACTTTTAAAGATCAAAGTCAGATCTATAATGTCACGCTTAGTACCACATATTAGATTTGATTTTGGATCATTTTGCTGCATAATTTGTGAGCCTGCACAAATGCCTGCAGGCCTTTTTGCACTTTGCGATGTTTTTGGAGCATCTTAACAAATGATTTATTTTTGACACCTGGGGAACTTAGAGTAGCATCCTTCTCATTTTGGGCTTGTCTTTACTTGGTCATTGTAATTCAGTATGCAGCGGCCTGAATAATCAGGCTTAATAGCCTAATGGCTTCTTGACTCCGATGGCCCCCGTCCCTCCAGGTACGCTGACCGTGCCAAACAGATCCGCTGTAACGCTGTGATCAACGAGGACCCCAACAACCGTCTGGTGCGTGAGCTGAAAGAGGAGGTGGCCCGCCTCAGAGACCTGCTGTTTTCACAGGGTCTGGGAGACATCATAGAGAGTGAGTGTCGCCCAGAGAATCACAACTCTCACTCATAGAAAATGTACTTATGTAGGCATACACACACACACACATGCACACACAGAAAATTTCGACCCTATGTGCAGTTTCTGACTGTACGTGTCAGACGGAGGAGGACTATTTAACTTGGAGTATGGGTGTCTCTTACACTCATTCTCTTCTCCCCTCTGTCCTATCAGCGTATCGCTGCACCGGCCCCGACATCGCTGGTCTGAAATGTGTGTATAACTCTGGCAAGCCTGCGCTTTGCAACTAATAGAAATGAATCCCAAGCTTGCCTTCCTCCTCCACCACACCAGAGACCGAACAAAGAGACTATTTGTGAAGTCCGTCATGACATAAATTTGGTAAAAAACATTCCAACCTTCCAACACAAAACAAATCTATGGTCGCTGTAATAAGATAATCCTTTCTCATGAATTCAGCAAAATGGCCTCCTTCTTTTTTCCCTTAGCTGTGGTTTCAATGGAAAAATGTGACCTGTCTCTCATTTAATCTGGGAGGTCCAGCATCTTCATAACACAATTTCAAATTGGCTGTGATTTTCTATTTCTCGTTGAAACTTTAATTCCTGATCCTGTTGGCGTTCATGAAGAGTCTGAACTGTCCAACTCTTTGTTTCTGCAAAAACAGAGAAGCAGACAGAGTCGAAGCCACCTTTGGCATAAAGCATGGTGTGTGTGATGCATTTTGTTTTATGATACAAGTCATCATTGAAGAATGGACTGACTGGGAGGACGCCATTTTAGATTGCTGAAGAGCTCTTTTCTTTGCGTCCTGGTTCTCTGTGTGTGGAGCAAATTGAAGCTATGAGTCAGGTGCTTAGAGGCCCGGGAGCTGTGCTTCCAAAGGCTGCGCTAAACACTTTGAAAACATGAGGACATGCAAAACAAAAGAACAAACTGAGGCTGTATTTTGTCTTTATGCATTGTAGTAATGTATACCTTTTTGGTTTAATTTTTCATAACATTGTCATGCTTGCGATCATCACGATGATGATCTATTCAGTGTCAGAGAAAAAAAGGCTAACTTTCAGTCTATTTGGCATTTTTGCTCGATAAGTTTGAGTTGCTCTTTTCTCTTTCTCTGCCTTGGCTTTGTTAAGCAAATGACCTCTGCTTCTTTGATCCATTTTTTGAGCTTTCTCTTCTTTTTTTGTACTCCTCCCTGTTGTTCCCCTATTTCTTTTCCTTCTGATCTGTTTCTCTGCGTGCGTTACCCGGCGTCTGCTCCGTCCTTCCGTCCTTCTGTCTTTCCTTCCTTCGTTCCTTCGTTCCTTGCTCACTTCCATGCACCGCCTCTCTCTCTGGCAGACCTGTGCGATTACAAGAACTTTGTGAATAATCGCCAGGCTGTCAATCAAAGGGGTGATCTCTCCGCAGTGTCCAATGCCATGACAGGAATGAGTCCCTCCCCCTCGCTCTCGGTCCTGTCCAGTCGCGCAGGGTCCATCAACAACCTCCATGACCGCATCTTCAGCCCGGCAAGTGAAGAGGCCATCGAGAGGCTCAAGGTAGGAAGGGCGATGCTGAAATTGTTCAGGTTGCAGAGCTGGGAAATAGGAGGTCAGATTTCGGTATGTGGACAAAAATAGGATGATTGCGAATGAGAAAATCAAATAAAAGGCAAAGAAATATGATGGAAAGGCTCTTGTTAAATCCAAGATTGAGCAAAGTGAAGTATCACAATTTGTATAACTGATAATTTAATTTTGCCAACAGGAAACTGAGAAAATTATTGCAGAGCTAAACGAGACATGGGAAGAGAAGCTGCGGCGCACGGAGGCCATCCGTATGGAGAGGTTTGTCAAACGTATTCATGCATGAAAGATTGATTCATAGACCTCAATCAGATTATTCCCCCCCCCCCCAACATATTAACAGTTTCTTTCCCCTCAATTTAAAACAAATGGACTATTTTTGATAGTTTGACCCTTGAGCTAAAGATGGACACAAGGTCTTAAAGGATATATGACGTTGTTGGATTGCCAGATGACTTTTAAAGTAGGAATACACCATATTTGTAGCCATGTTAGCAGCATGTGTGTTTGCTTCCTGTAGAGAGGCCCTGCTGGCTGAGATGGGTGTTGCCATGAGAGAAGATGGAGGCACTTTGGGCGTCTTCTCCCCAAAAAAGGTACGATGCTCGCTACTGTTGCCATTTTTCTATCTGTCTAAACTTCAGTGGTGGAATTTTTTTCACCAAAATTTGTGGCACTTGTATCTTACTGAAGTCTTTTCTTTTATTACCACTTTCTACATCTACTATTTCAGAGAGAAATATTGTACTTTTTACTCCACTACATTAATCTGACAGCTTTAGTTACTAGATACTTTACAAATTAAGATTGTTGCACACAAAACACATGTAGATTATAAAATACAATGTTTTATTATAAACTACCCAATAATATAACGGTCTTCAAGTCTACCTGAACAAATTAATCACTTTGATTGACAGAACTGTTTGGGTTGTTTCCAGTTTCTAAAATGTGAGGATTTTTCTGCATTGACTACTTTTAATACTTCAAGTATATTTTCTTGATGATCCTGATATACTTTTACTTAAGTAACATTCCCAATGCAGGACTTTTACTCACAACAGAGTATTTTGTACAGTGTGGTATTTTTACTTAAGTAAAGGATCTAAATACTTCTCCCACTAAAGCAACTTACACAAACACTCTAACACATTTGTCATTATTTCCCTTTAGACGCCTCATCTGGTGAACCTGAACGAAGATCCGCTGATGTCGGAGTGTCTGCTCTATTACATCAAAGATGGCATCACCAAGTAAGGGTTCTTTTTTTCAATTTAATCCAGATAGTGTTATGTTTCTGGGAATTTGTCTCAATTGAATTGCCTTATCTTCCCTCAGGGTTGGCCGAGAAAATGCCAAGACTCGCCAAGACATTGTCCTCAGCGGCCATTTTATCAGAGACGAGCACTGCACCTTCAGCAGCACCATGGGCCCTCAGGGAGAAGGTAAAGGCTCGCTGCTCTTCTCTTGAAAACGACAATGTTAAATAAATGTTGTAACAAGTGACTACATATTGAAAGTTAAGACAAGCCATGTTGTATATGTGTTGAACACTCTTTTGTAACAGTACTATAATCTTCTCTTGAACAGGATGTGTCATCCTGGAGCCATGCGAGGGCACAGAGACGTACGTCAACGGGAAGAGAGTGAGCTCTCCCATTGTTCTGCGATCTGGTACGTGTGAAGCTTCATATATTATTTTGTTTAAATAAAAAAAAAGGTGTAAAACAAAGCAATTGTACCAGGAGAGTAAACAGGGATATTTATTGAGAAGGAAGACATACAGTGGCTTGAGAAAGTTTACACACCCATGCTAAAGTTGATTAAAAAGAGGAATAGAAAAAACGTCTTTTGGAAATCAAACTTAATGCCTTAATTCATAAATGTTCTTCCTTAAAATATAGGGGGCATAATTATACCCACTCCTATATTAAATTGATATGGGTTTAGTTTGATTCCAAAGGCCAAGGGAACTTTACCAGGATGCATAGTGTCCTGGATCCTTGCCTTTAATTATTAAAATCTGCAACATATATGAACATATAAGAACATATATGTATTTACAATACAAAATTCCTTCACAAATGTGCTGAAAGAAAATTGGTGCCCTTTAAAAGGCTGGATTTTCCTAAATTCTTTTGAATTAAGGCATTAAGATCATTAATCAATCAAATACGTTTTTTATTCCTCTTTTTAATCAACTTTAGCATGAGTGTGTAAACTTTCTCAAGCCACTGTAAGTCTGAGTCTGTTATTGCCAATGTGGAAATCAGGATAGCTACCAAAGAATTTTGCTATTGTAACACAGGTCTCATCTTTATTCACTGTTAACTTTGATGTTTTCATGTGCACTTTTTAGGGAACCGCATCATCATGGGGAAGAGCCACGTGTTTCGCTTCAACGACCCAGAGCAGGCTCGTCTAGAGCGAGAGAGGACGCCGTGTGCAGAGACGCCGGTGGAGCCCGTCGACTGGGCCTTTGCTCAGAGAGAGCTGCTGGAGAAACAAGGCATCGACATGAAGCAGGAGATGGTGCAGAGGTGTGTGGGGAACACGTTATGTGGTTACATTTGATAATATCACTTTAAAATCACTTTTCTGACATATAGTTATGTAATCCCTTTCAGGCTTCAGGAGCTTGAAGATCAGTACCGCAAAGAAAGAGAAGAAGCAAGTAACCTGCTAGAACAGCAGCGGCTGGTGAGTACACACAAGTATTCAGTCATTTACCATTTAAGGTGCTGGATTAAAAAAATGTATTTATTGCATACAGAAGCAACTCATCCTGGTTTTGATCTGGTTTTCTTCCAGGACTATGAGAGTAAACTGGAGGCTCTTCAGAAGCAAGTGGACTCTCGATACCTGGAGTCTCCTGAGGAAGAGGAGGAGCCTGAAGAGGAAGGTAATCTGTCCACTTTTAACTGACACATCAAAACAGTCATCTCTGAATCAACCTGTATTTGGTCAAAATGTACACAGATATTATGTGTCTTGCCCTTTCAGTGCCATGGACGCCACGTGAGACCGATTTGGCTCTGTGGGCTTTCAGGAAGTGGCGTTTCTACCAGTTCACCTCTCTCAGGGATTTGCTTTGGGGCAACGCCATCTTCCTCAAAGAGGCCAATGCTATCAGTGTGGAGCTGAAGAAAAAGGTGGGAAGAATTTGCTTCTCAGTTCAGACTAGACGCAGACTGCAGAATATTAAGTGTCTGTCAGTGGCCATTCTGGGTTTACCACAATAACTTAGCCCAGTGAGTCATCACAGTATAATTCACAGTGCTGCATATTGGATCTAAGCTCTGTCCAGCCATCCGTTTAATAGAAGGTGCATATAATAAAGCATTTTGTTTTGGCTAATATGAAACTTTACTGCTTCATGTCTCCTCCAGTTTTTTTCATTTCAGTAAGCAGAAGATTGAACTCTTACTTTTATAATAAATACTGCAGCTGCAGATGTTTTGCATCAGTAGTAGTGCCTGACTTTTACTCTGTGTTACTTTTAAAAACGTTATCGTTAAATGAAGACAGACATTACCAAATCAGTCCTCTTCATTGCTGATAGAAGGTTTAGGATTTTTTTTTAGAGTGGCACCCTTGTATTGTATTTCCAAGTGGCTTCTGTTAATATTTTAAGCATATTGTTATTATAATGCACATAAGATGCAGGAGAATATACACCAGCAATCCCTCATGTCTTATGTCCCATGTTGTCCACAGGTGCAGTTCCAGTTTGTGCTGTTGACAGACACCCTCTACTCTCCCCTGCCCCCCGACCTGCTGCCCCCCAGTGAGGCCAAAGAGAGGGAGAGACGACCTTTCCCCCGAACCATCGTCGCCGTTGAAGTACAAGATCAGAAGAACGGAGCCACACATTACTGGACTCTGGAGAAACTCAGGTACAGCGGGTTTGTCATTTGAAAAAAGACAACAACTGTAAACAATGCTTGAAGCTAATTCAATGGTCAAGGTCTGTTTATTCACCCATAAAATCATGGAAACGTTGGTGTCCGCATCCTTATCACGTGATGCTGATTAAAAATATGTAATGTGGAAAAACTAAAAAAAACAAATACTGATACATGCACAACAACAAACATGTTCCACATAAAAGAACCACCAATAACCAACTATTCTCCAACTTCAATTTAATCTATAATATGTGTTTATTTGTCATTTTGGTCTTTAAATCCCATTTTGATCAATCCATTGGCACCATAGACTATATGTTTTGTTTTTACGCTGCCCCCTGCAGGCAGAGGCTGGACCTGATGAGGGAAATGTACGACCGTGCTGCAGAGCTCCCCAGCAGTGCTGTGGAAGACTGTGATCACGCTCTGACCGGAGGTGACCCCTTCTACGACCGCTTCCCCTGGTTCCGTCTGGTTGGCAGGTACGTTACCTCCCTCGCTGACGCGCTATTTTCTTTTATTGCACAATGAATGCTCGTTGAAACTGAAATCCCTTCCTACATTCTTCCCAGGGCTTTTGTGTACCTGAGTAACCTGCTGTACCCGGTGCCCCTGGTACATCGCGTGGCCATTGTCAGTGAGAAAGGAGAGGTGAAAGGCTTCCTCAGAGTGGCTGTGCAGGCCATCTCAGGTACAAATGCAGGTTGAATATCAGTCTCATCACCGTAAGATGCCGTTGAACTTGTTGTTGTAGCTGTTCTTTTGAGTTTTTTTGTATGAAGAACTGATAGTTTAACATCTTGTCTCTCTGTTTGGTCTCCCTTCAGCGGATGAGGAGGCCCCTGATTATGGCTCTGGTGTGAGGCAGTCGGGCACTGCCAAGATCTCCTTTGAAGATAAACAGTTTGAGAAGGTACTAATTGGCTGGTGATGTGTATTGGTATTTTTTAAAAGTGTCCTCTAAGACCAATAAATGTCAGATAAAATGTAAGCACAAGTGTTGAGACTTTCTGGATGACCTCACTTAAATGTTAACGTTTGGTGTAAATGGGATCCAGGTTGATTGTTTTCTGTCTTGTTCCAGTTCCAGACTGAGACGTGTTCTGGTAGTCTCTCGCACTCCAACACCTCCCAGGAGGAGCTGCGGTTCGTGGAGGGAGAAGGACAGACCGCAGAGATCGGAATCTCCGCCGATGAAGTCAACAACAACACCTGTCCAGGTGAGGTGGCAACCTGTGCAGGGACTACTGGAAATCATTCTAAATGGGCCGTTCAATAGTCTGGGTTAAAAGAGCATGGCCCTGTCAAAACACCACACATTGGTCTTTGTCAGAGTTGATCCAGCTGATGTTCATAGTACATCACTGCTGAAATAAATTCTTAATTTAATAGGAACATTATCTAAAAAGTTTAAACACCACATACATGTTAGTATCTCTGCCTCTTCCTCTGTTCGATGTAGCCGACATAGAGGCTCCAAGCAGCCCAGTAAAGAGTTCAGGTCTGGCTCTGGATCTTCCCCTGGACCTCTCCCCTGAGAAAGCTCTGTCCCACCTGAAGATCGGCAGCACCTTCACCTTCAGAGTCACCGTCTTACAGGCCTCCAGCATCTCAGCCGAGTACGCGGACATCTTCTGCCAGTTCAAGTGAGTTTTGAGCATGTCTCCACAAATTCATGTCTAATGTGAGTATACAGTATATGCCAGACAATCCTTACTAAATGTTTCTTGCCTTTGAAAGCCATCTCTGTAAAAGGTTTGCAGACTTGCAGTTGTATTTTGGACTAATAATAATACATTTTTTTATATAAATGACATATTCTTTTTCAGCTTCATCCACCGCCATGATGAAGCTTTCTCCACTGAGCCGCTGAAAAACACAGGCAGGGGACCTCCGCTGGGTTTCTACCATGTTCAAAATGTAAACAGTGAACAGCACATTCAGACCTATTATCAACACACGTATTACCGACTACAAACAGTTGTGTTAGAGCTGTGTTTGACTTGTGTTTCCTCTCTTCTCTGTTAGATCACAGTGGAGGTGACAAAGTCCTTTGTGGAGTACATCAAGACTCAGCCAATTGTCTTCGAGGTGTTTGGTCACTATCAGAAACAGCCCTTCCCCCCGCTCTGCAAAGACCTGATCAGGTCAGGATCCTTTCATGTCCACCGGCTGATGACTGATTGGGACTTGATATTTTTTAGATGGAATGAAAGATTTTCTCACGTTTGTTTTCTTTGTCTTGTGTTCTTGTTGTTTTTTAGTCCCCTGAGACCATCCAGGAGGCAGTTCCCCAGGGTGATGCCCTTATCCAAACCAGGTTAGCAGTGTAATGTGCCTTAGAGTAAATCAAACTAGGGCTGCATCTAACAATTTGTATTGTCGGTTAATCTGTCAATTATTTTCATGATAAATCAATTAGTTGTTTCTATAAAATGTCGGAAAATGTTTAAAAATGTCAATCAGTGTTTTTCAAAGCCCAGATGTCTTTTTGTCCAAAACTCAAAGATATTCCCTTCACTGCCATAGAGTGAAGGAACAAGAAAATATCCACATTTAAGAAGCCACAAACGGATTAATTGATAATCAAAATAGTTGGCAATTAATTTAATAGTTGACAACTAATCGATTAATCTCTGCTGCTCTTCATCAAAAATGTCTCCACAGCCTGCTCTATTCTATCTCCAATTGGATATTCACTTCAGCTCGGTTTAGTACAGTCTGGTTTAATCTGTTAATCTGTTCTCTCATGGTTCGCCCAGTGCCTGCCACCAAGCTCAGCACTCTGACTCGCTCCACCGCAGGACCTTGTCACGCCAAGTACGACCTCATGGTCTTCTTTGAGATCTGTGAGCTGGAAGCTAACGGAGAGTGAGTTGCGTTTACACTTTAGTACCACAAAGCAAGGGACACAGTAGATCATACTGTATGCACAAAGATTGTTTTTGTTACAGTGGATATAGTCAGCTCAGTTAATGATTTGAGTATTACCATTAAATGTATTGATTATCTCCCTTTCTATAGCTATATCCCAGCTGTTGTTGACCACAGAGGTGGGATGCCCTGCCATGGCACATTCCTCTTACATCAGGTCTGACATTTCACACAAATTACATATTTATAAAAAGATGATATATTTAGCTCTGGATAAATCACTTTCCATATTTTCTTAGTGTTATATCTCTCATTTTAACATCTGGGGGAGAACTTTCAAAAAGTCTAAAAATATACATTACAGTACAATACATTAAAAAGATTTAGATTTAAACCCAATCCATTCAGCAATTTTATCCTACCACTGGAACTGCGATAACAAACTGGTTTATCTCCTCTCGACTCCACAGGGCATCCAGAGGAGGATCACAGTTACCATTGTGCATGAAACAGGAAGTGATATTGAGTGGAAAGAGGTGAAGGAGCTGGTTATTGGTAAGTGATAATGACAAGTCAAAAAAATCTTTCGGAAAAAATCTTTGAAAGTACAGTTTTTCTCACTGCATCCCATCATGACTTGTTTGACTTCAGGTCGTATTCGAAACACACCCGAGGCCGATGAGACCATCATAGACCCCAACATCCTTTCCCTCAACATACTGTCTTCTGGATACTTCTGGCCAAAACACAACGACAAGTATACTTTTTAGGCAGATTTTTAATTGTAAATTCTCTCTTTGTATTTGCTATTTGATATTAAACAACAGTTTCCTCCATGAACTCAATAACAAACCTATATCATATAGCCAGATCAGTTGCTTTATGTAGTTTTTTAACATTGCTTCCAATGTTCCTTTTATAATCAAATACTATTTTGCTTTGAAGCATTTTTCAGTTTGCATGGATCAGTATGGTTTGCTGAGTTCAAACTTTTAACAGCTGCAGTTAAAAGTTTCTAACTCTTGTCCTGTTTCTCTTTATCCTTTGCTAATGCCAGCGTCTCCTTGGGAGTTGATCATAGGTACAAATGACAATCATTTTTTATCAGTTATTGTTTTATGATAACAAAATGGCCCGTTTGCTCACAGGCTTTCTATGAGTTTTTTTTGTCTTCACAAATCGTGCAAATATATGACTAGATTTATGTTTTTCACAATGCAGAACTTTCTACCGATTTGAGGCAGCATGGGACAGCTCCATGCACAACTCTCTGCTTTTGAACAGAGTCACTCCCTATGGGGAGAAGATCTACATCACCCTCTCGGCTTATCTAGAGGTACTAAGTGACATTCGTTTCACTGAATTTGTTTTTGTACACTAAAACATTCTGTCAATGATAGGAATTGTTCAAAACCAAGAACAATTCAGCCACATCATAATTACAATCTTCTTGATTCTGATTTGTTACTGTCCGATATATTTGAACTAGATGGAGAACTGCACTCAGCCAACAGCAATCACCAAAGATTTCTGCGTGGTGTTTTATTCCCGTGACACGAAGCTGCCGGCCTCTCGCTCCATCAGAAATCTCTTCAGCACCGGCTGCCTCCGGCCCTCTGAGAGGTACAGATTCATGGATGCACATGGTCTGAATCTTACACACTCAATCTCAGAAACTTGTTCCTGTTCAATAAAGTTAGTAAAATTCATTTTGCCTCTGCCCTTCTCAGTAACCGTGTCACTGGCGTCTATGAAGTCACCCTCTGCCACGTGGCGGACAATGGAAGTCCAGGTGAGAACGAAATCAAAGAAAATAATCAGTAAATTTAACCAAAGATTTCCTCCTTAACTGGGGTTTGTAGTTTTTTGTTCATTGTTATTCAATTTTTTTTCTAATTTTCAAACATACAAAAAACACTCAAGTGGTACAAAATGTGGAGAATACAGTCAGAGTTATGTCATATCAATCAAGAAAAAGTCAAAACTGTTCCTGTTTAAATGAATATGAACATACAATTGGGTGTATTAAACATATGGCTGCTGTTACCTGATATATGAGAGAATGAAAAAAAAAATAATATAGAAAGTGTATATACTAGATATATACACACATATACACGTATGCATACAAAAATACATATACACTTATGCATATATTGGCAATAGTGCACCCTTTCATTGGCCATAGCCATAGTGTCATATTCAGACTTGAGTTACAATATTCCCAGAGCATCTTGTTCTTCTTCTTCAGGCATGCAGCGTCGTCGCAGGCGTGTGCTGGACACCTCGGTGGCGTACGTCAGAGGAGAGGAGAACCTGGCTGGGTGGAGGCCTCGCAGCGACAGCCTCATCCTGGACCACCAGTGGGAGCTGGAGAAACTCAGTTTACTGCAGGAGGTCAGTTTGTAGACTGGAAAGGTTTGTTAGAGAGATGGCACCTAGAAAAGATCAATTCTCTTGTTTACTGGAATAAGTGCAGTTTATTATATTTTGATTTGAGCTGACAAACAAGGCACCAAATTGTCGTTGTATATCCAAAACATCACCTTTTCATGAGAAAATCGACCCTATTCACAGATTTGTGGTAATGCATTTCCCATGTAGTCTTCTTTGTTCTTACTGGTTTATTTAGACTAGAAGTCAAAGAATTTTAAAATTTTTAATTTTTTCAACTCAAATAGGAACATTTTATCTTTCAGTTCTCAGTTCAGCTCTCAAAATTAAAGATCACCAAATTTGGAGATGCAGGGGTTTTCACTGGACAAAGATATAATTATGGTGACTTGATTAGATAATGACATAACTCCATTTCCATTCAGGAAAAGTCTATTTGGCCAAACTGCTTTTTCTGTTTGCGCTGCTAAAGAGTGGAACCTCACCCCCATAACCATCAGAAGAATAAACATATATAGTACATTCAAGATCCAGTAAAAAAAAAAATGGCTCATTGAGAATCACAGCTGTCAACATTTCCATTAGCCGTTAGACCTGCTCGCTGCCCCCTGCTGGCAACATGTGTTTATGTCTTTGTCTAATGCTTGTCTGATTGTTGGTCAGCTATGTTTCTAGTCTATATTTAACCTAACTTTTCTTATATTTCACTTTAGCTGTACTTTTACCTAATGTATAATATATTGTAATGGTTATAGTGTTATTTAAGTGTTATTTGTGACTTGTTACCGTCTTTCTAGGGACTGCAGATTAAAAATAGCCTTTTGGCTAACTCTGGCGTATTGAAAGAAATGGCCATTAATATGCACTGTTGCTGTATTAAATAAACAAATACAAAACTAAAAAGAAAAAAACTCACCTTTCAAATCCCCTCAACCTTCGGAACCTTTATTCAAACCAGGTGTTGTAGATGTAAAATGAAGAATGACTCTGCAACTGCACGGCCTAATATCACATTTACTGTTTACAGAAGCTATGTTATACTTTAGGAAGAATTTGACACCTTGATACCTGTTGAAGTTTGTATGTGTTTGTGGTTTTAGGTGGAGAAGACCAGGCACTACCTGCTGCTGAGGGAGAAGCTGGAGGCAACTCTGCTGGCAGGACAGGATGCGCTCTACAAGAGCAGCGACATCAGCGATTTTGCAAAGAGCCCCGTCCTCAGCCACAGTCCCGGCAGCAGCCCAGCCCTCGACAGCCCCAACCAGAGGCAGAGGGAGCTGGCTGCCAAGGTGACTGCTGGTCTCTGAGACCTCCAGAAACTTTTCTTTTTTTAAATTTTCGTGACTAGATACAGATTTTTTTTCAACATCATCTGTCCACTCATTTCTTTCCAGTGTCTGCGTCTGCTGATGCACACCTTCAACAGGGAGTACAGCCAGGTGAGCAGCAGTGCCAGTGAGAGCAAGGTGAGCCCCAGCCTAGGCCCTCTAACCTGGCCCGTTACTTGTGAACCTTTAGCGTTTACTACTGTACCGTCCCCAAATATTTCAGCCCCTCACCTTGCCCACTCTTTTTTTTTTTAGCACAGATTCATGTCTTTTTAACATTTCTTTCTTTCTTATCTCATCTATTTTCTTATCATTCTGTGACCTAATTTCTTAATAACCACTCAGTAGACTTGGGTTAAATATAATTCACAAATGATTCTTAGGCTTTGTTTGAACCAGCTGCATGAGATCAAATAAGCAATAAATCTTCAGGGTAATATTTCCTCAGGTTTGCCACTTAATTTTCTTTCAAAGGCCATGTATCCATATTTCATGCCTTAAAATAATTTAAGGTTTCCCCTCCTCCTGTACCCGGCCTAATCTCCCACTGCCCCCCCTCTTCAGACTCTTGGAGGCTTCCAATAACCTGATTTTACTCATGCATGTCCTCTTTAACAAGTTAATGAGCAAGGGGCTCTTAGATGATGAGGATAACAGTGGCACAGAGATGGTTCTATAGAACATTGTTAGGAAATGACAAATATTCTGATTGAATTGTTCTCTGAATGCATGTCTGTGTTGTCTGTGCTTAATTGCTTGTTGGTGTGTGTGTGTGTGTGTATGTGTGCGTGCATGTGCGTGTGTGTGATTGTTTGCGTCTCCATGCATGATCTGTTGTGAATGTGTTTCTGTGTGTGTGATTGTGTGATTTTTAGCTTTCTGAGATGTCTGCGTCACTAATGAGAGACTCCTCCTCCTCCGGTCTGAGCACACTCACTCCGTCCTCTACCTGCCCCTCACTGGTCGAGGGAAATTATGATATTAGGTACGTGACTACATGCTCTTACCCACTGCCCTACATTTACACAGGAACCGTAGGATGAGCTGGCAGTGGTTGAAGAAGTATTCAAATAATTTGCTTAAATAAAAGTAGCAATACCACACTATAAAAATTTATTTTTCTTGGTCTGAGTTCCTGCATTCAAAATCTTACTTAAAGTATGATCATCGTTAGCTCCTTTCAGAGTGTTTTATTATTATGTAAACCATATTATAGGATAATGAAACATGTAAGCAGTAGTGTGGAGCTGAGCATAACTACTTTTTATACTACTGGGTAGTTTAATCTCCATCTTCATCTGCAAAGTACCCAGCAGCTACAGCTCTCAAATAAATGTAGCAGAGTAAAAAGTACAATATTTTCCCTCCAATGTAGTGGAGCTGGAGGTGTAAAGTAATACTAAACATCGTAAAATAAGAATTAAAAAATGTTTTTTTTGTGGTTAATAGAGACAAAGAATCAGGCCGAGACATGTGCTTTGAATTAGGTAAATAATGTTTCCTTTGTTACATTTTGAGCATGTTGTTTATGTTGTCTAGACACACTGAACCCAGTTCAGGAGCTTCCACACCAGACCTGGACCCGTACAGCCCAGTGGATAGAAAGAAAACTCTCAGAGGATGCACCTTTGTTCCTGACATACAGGAGATTCGTGTTAGGTCAGAACACACACACGCACACACACACGCATACCTGATTGTGAGTCATTGTATATAAAGATAACATTTTACTAATAAGGATCATTTAAGGAAGATTGTGGTCAATTTGTATTAATTTTGTCTTAACACTACTATTTCCTTCATCATGTGCAGCCCTATTGTGTCAAAGAAAGGCTACCTGCACTTCCTGGAACCCCACACCAGCGGCTGGGTGAAGCGCTACGTGGTGGTGCGCAGGCCCTACGTCTACCTGTACCGCAGCGAGAGGGACAGCGTGGAGAGAGCTGTCATCAACCTGTCGTCTGCAAAGGTTGAGTACAGTGAAGACAAACAGACCTTACTGCGGGTACGACTGAGCTTCAGCTCCATAGTCAAACTGATTTTCAGACAGATCAACAAATAGTAACCCTGTGAGCCTGAATGAACTTAAGTAACCTCATCTCTCTCCAGACTCCCAACACGTTTGCTGTGTGTACTGAGCATCGTGGGATACTGCTGCAGGCCACCAATGACAAAGAGATGCACGACTGGCTGTACGCTTTCAACCCTCTGTTAGCCGGCACCATCAGGTGAGTGGTAGAGAAACAGTAAAGGGGAAAATCCATTGAAATTTCAAGTCATTAAAAAATGATTTAAATGGCTATTAGCAACACAAATGCGTCCATTTATGTCGGTTTTTACACATTTTAAATAAACTTCTATAGTTGGATTAGGTTTTCCTAAAGAGAACTGAGCTTTAACTGTAAGTGTTTAGAAAGGTTCTATGTAATGTGGTACTAATTTCTGGGGGGAAAAACAGATATTGTTAAATTGACTGACATTTTACCCAGAGCAGTGGTTCCCAACCTGTTTGGCTTTGGATTACTTAAAATAAAGGAGCGTCTACCTGTGACACTTCAACAAGGGTTATGGTTTTAGTGCGGACATGAGGTCTGAGCACTTTATTGAGAGAGTGCTTATTTTCAATCAGGTTGTTTGAAGGACTGTTAGAGGCCTGAAGAGGTTTACAGTTTCAGTATTTCACAAGTACAAAGGCAAAAATGTAACAAAAGAATTTGGTGACCCCTCAAATTATTATTCTGCTTTCCTTGAGGTGTATAAATATTTATATTTATATAAGTATATAGTAGTTATATAAGTATAGAAATATACGGTATTAAAATTAGTTATTACTATTTTAAGTTCTTTCAAGACGCATTCAACTGGAAATAAACATGTAAGTAACTGCTTAACTCAAATAACTCCCAACTTCTTTATTTAGTACTTTTTTAGAAAGCCTTCTAGGAAATGATTTATTAGGAAATTACCGGACCAGGAAAGTAAGCATACCCACAATTGCTTTCCCTTTTTTTAAAGTCGTACTTCCCCTTTCTTCAATCTCCTCTCCTCAGGTCAAAGCTCTCCCGGAGGAAGTCGGTCCAGTCGATTCAGTCGCCCACATCTGCTCCGAGGATGTGAGAGGTGAACCCTGTGGAAAACAACAGACAAAACAATCTATGCTCCACTCAGCATCCTGCTCTAATGAACATAGACCGTATAAACAAACTTATACATAAAAGCGCTTAAATAACCTTCTGTGTGACGACCGCCCCGGTCCCAAACATCACTCGATCACTCATCCCTAAACCCAACCCTGTCCTTTTTCTCTTTTTGCAGTCACCACCTCAAACCCTGCATGGAGTGCCCCCTTATGACCTGTAGAAGACCCCATTAATAAACTCGTCTCTGCTGGGCATTGGGACTTTGATTAGCTTTCATGCCAAAATCTGTCATCTGTGAGGCTACCAGATCCTTGTAGAGAGTTAGTATGTGGTCATATGGTATGTGGTACCTCCTTCACAAATAATAACAAAAAATAAGCCCCAGTTTTAAATCAGCCATCCATGTATTTTTAATTAACGCCATTGGGTGTGTGGGAAATTTCAAATATAAAAGTGGATTTCTTTGTAGAAGTGCAGGGAAGTGCAGGGATGATCGCTCATTTATTCATCCATTATACACTGTACATTACCTCAGTTTGTTGTTTGTGTCGTTTCTTTTCAAACCGATTCAATGAAAACTGAAATCGTTGGCTAGAGACGCCCTTTGCCTTGTTCTCGTTATGTACTTCTTTTTTTAATTAATAATCCCACGTGCGTGGAATCATAAAGGATAATGTTATTTATTGTTGCTATATTAGGTTTTCTGCACTGTTATTTAATTTGTGACAGGACCACTGACCAGTTTTGTTGCATGGCACTTTATTGTCTCTATTGAGTTAATGTATTACACCATATACTCATTTGTTTTAACCAAAGCATTAGATCTTGTTTTACTTGTTTCAAACCATTGTTCCCTGTGCTGCTGTGCTAGCAGACATTTAAGATGTTGAAGAAATAGTTTGACGTTTTGGGAAATACACTTATTTGCTTTCTTGCCGAGAGTTAGATGAGAAGATTGATACCATTCTGTACAGTCGGGAAATATGAAGCTGCAGCCAGTTAGCTTAGCTTAGCATAAGGAATGGAAGCAGGGATAGACAGCTAGCCTGTACAAAAGTAACAAAATCTGCCGACCAGCACCTCAGAAACAAACTGAAGTGTAAAAATGACATTTTACGATTTTACGATGCGCCTGGCTATTTCTTGGCCACTTCCGGGACCAATGAAGATACAAATGAGATTTAATGTGTACATTTGTGAGCTTAAAAGGTGTTGGTACCTGGTCTTAAAGCTATACTAAGCTAATAATCTTCTCGGTACAAACCCAACTGTACCATCCTCACGAGGACGCAGTCCCCATACTGAGGTGTAGTACTGAGTTTTCCTCCATCAGGGAACATAATTTTATGCATAATCTCTATAAGGGTTACTTTTGGAAAAAAGAGAAATACGCATATTACCCCAACTCGTTACTTCAACTATTTCTTTAAACTCATCAATTATACCCAAGTTAACCTAAGAAGATTTACTATAAATACACCGGGAGGACAATTGCTCTGTATGTGGGTAGTTTCAATGAAATCAAATGAGCACTTATTCTGTCTGCTACAGTGACTAGGTTTCCTATTTAAGTCTCCTCTCCTAGCTAAATGGACAGTTGTAATTGACCATGGATCTGTAATCTGTTGAAGGCAGTTGCTTTGAGCGGGCAAGAGCGTTGTCCAAGCACCAGATAGTGCCTCCCTTTCTTTACCTCTCTTTCTTCTCTCCCTTCTTCATCACTGTCTTTGACATCAACACTAAAGTTGGTTACACGTGTCCAAGATTAAGCTTTTATGTAGAGTAAAAGTAGATGCTGTGAATCTTTTTTTTTAATATATATATTGATGACCTATGTCAATGTTTTGGAGAGTGAATGTTATTATTGATGCTATACAGTAGCTGCAACAGTATACAGCGTGTATCTCATTTTCATTGGGCTATAAATGTTGCATTTAAAAGCAATCCCCCTTGTAGCTTTGTATTGTAGCTGCTAGATATTTGACAGCTTGATGCTTGTCAGAAACCAGTCCAGTATGATGAGCTGGGTGTTGTTATGACTTGTGTGTCCGGGAATAGTTTCTAGTTGCTTTCTACCTGCTGTCAGTTATTTTGCATTATACCAAGATGACCCCACAATTTAATTTGAGATCAATAAAATCAGTGGAAGGGAAAAAGTAACTCAAACACTTTGCTCGAAAGAATGTTTAAGGTGGATACTATTTTTAATTTGTGTTGTGTTAATTGCATTTAAAGGGATATTATCCACATCTGTTTTCACCTTCTATAAATCTTTTTTAAAGACGTGGTCAGCAAACCATTTTGTCTATCCCATTTTCCTCTTATTTCTCATCTGACTGGTTATGATCAGCTTTTTGTTAAACCTGATCTACAATCGGATAACTCTGTAAGCCACAGGCCAACCAACCTGTTAAGCAACGCAGCCTTATACTTAAAAAAAAGACAATTAAAAGTTTATATTTCACATTTAACTGTAGATCAGTTGCTACTTCCCCAGTAGCTTCTTCAATTTAGAAAATTATATTCTGTCTGTTAGCAAAGAAAATAATGGGATTACATCCATACATTTTGGGGTCATTTTGGTATAATGAACTTGGCTTGTTTTTTAAAATGCCCATAGATATAGTATGTGTAAAAATATATACACTGTATGTTATCTGTTGCCACAGAAGACAAATGGAAAGTTTTATTTATAACATTTAGAAGGATGGATTATGTTCTTATAGTATATTGCACTCATGCACAAGGCATCTTTATTTAATATAATTTTGTATGATGATGTTGTAACAATGTATGGAAAATACTGGTTTGTGTTTATAAAAAAAAGATATTATGCCCCTGTCCTGACTGGAGAAGATTTGATCTCATAGAAACTGTGCCATGTTTGCTTCAGCAATGAAACCACCAACAACACTTCACTAAATTGCATAGATTTTTACAACTGGCAGACGACTTGCAATGCTTCCAACCCTAATAGTTCAAGGGTATCATGTTTAAAAAACACTTTGTGAGATGGTTTTAGTGCACTGGCCAATGTTGAAAGGTAAATGAGTTGATTATTTTATATTTGGATGGTCATAGCTCTGGATCAAAGCATGCAGGTCCACTTATATTCTGCTGAACTCTGTCCCTCTCTCCTGCCTTACTGCTTGCTAATGAAA
>NC_048418.1:16538244-16566105 GCF_013103735.1 Etheostoma cragini
CCCCCCCGAAGTGCTGCTTGTAAAGTATTGTCATTCATGATCCTTGTAATGACTAACTGGAAACCTTCTTCTTGGCTCTGTCTTGTATATAAATGGAGATTTTCTGTGTTGGGTCTCATCACACAGATGCTATTAACTCTCTCTTCCTCTGTATACCATGATGAATAGGAATAACTGGCCTGCTGCTTCGTCAAGTCTCACCCCAGAGTAAAGAGTGCAGATCAGGGAACAGTTTCGCACATTTCAGCTCAGTGTGTGTGTGAGGTGGGCATCATGGACCGAGGAGATGAACCCAGGTCTGCCACTCTTGCTCTGAGCTGCTTGACAGACGCAGAAACAGGTCTCAGCCTGCGATGAGGTCTGAATCGCAGTGCTCACGTTTATCTTCTGAGTGTTCTGGAATTCTTTCTCATGTTTGTGGACACGTAACAAACGTAAAGAAAAAAAATATGGCAAATAAATGAGTGTTAAACTTATGCAAAATTTAAGTGTGATGTGTTTGATTGTTGCCTTTCTCGATATTTATGTTCACATTTCTCATTACACAAGATGTACAGTTGGCTCACAGGAAACCTCATATTATTGTATGGACAAGTAGATGTTTGCATTTCTGTGCTAATTACCAGTCTGCAGCACAATTGTGATCATTTTGTAGGACTGCTGTTTGATTATATTGTCCCAATGACCCACCAAATAG
Source organism: Etheostoma cragini (assembly GCF_013103735.1). Classification (NCBI taxonomy): domain Eukaryota; kingdom Metazoa; phylum Chordata; class Actinopteri; order Perciformes; family Percidae; genus Etheostoma; species Etheostoma cragini. The sequence continues at coordinate 16,538,942 of NC_048418.1, forward strand.
ACAGTTACAAGAACAAAAGCTATAAAAAATAAATAAAATACAGGCATAGTTTGTATTTCATATTCCTTAAAAATTAATTATAAAAATACAAACTATTACTAATCTATTTTCCACAGAAGGTTTAAACTGTCTGATTTTATTTTATCAAAAGCTGAGTATTCCTTAAAACAAGTCTGAAGAAACTTTCATCTTGATCGTGTTTGCATTTTTGTGAAATACCCAAAGCATAACTAGAACAGCATTTAGGCACTTAAATATTAATATGAATAATTTAAGTATTTTGTCACAGAGGCAGAGGCAGAACAACCTGGCCATGTATTTATCCTGAGTCGGTAAGGCTACTTCTGTGCAGCACATTATGTTCCCTGGTCGACGTGATAATCTCTTATGTAAATGAAGTTGTTCTTGCTTTGCCTAATCTCATCAAGTTTAACAACCTCAAGAGGACATTGGTTTTGCTGACAGAGCAGCCTAAAACATGGATAATATAACATAATGCTCCACTTACATCTGTTGCATAATAGTTTCTGCTTTCTCTCAGGGTGAACGCCTGTGTGAGACTGTTCTTCTGCATTTGTACAGCCTTCCATTATTGATCATGTACTCACCATGTGCTCAGCTGTGGCTGGGCCATCAGACTAATCCCCCTAATAACAGAGGCAGAAATACTCGCCTTGACACAAAGGCCCTGGGCTGAGCAAGGGGCATCCGCCTCCCATCAGGCATTGAGGTTACAGGACCCTGTTTAGGAACAAAACGTTTTGGTAAGATATCTCTAGGTCTTTTCTATGCAATGAATGTTGAATATTTAATGATATGTTGTGTGTCTGTTTCCATATCTCTGTCTACCTGCCCTCACTGTTTGTACTATAGGTGTACAGCTATGCAGCACGTAAACACACCTCCAATAAAGGTTGAAGTCGACAGGAGTTGGCCTTTAAAGCTTTTACTGGAAGCAATTGGGGAAAAAAGCTGTGAAAAACAGTATTAAAGAAAAATTCAATAATAGTGATGATTACAAATCCACAAAGAATACAATACTCTAAAAAAGAGTTAATACAAGCATTTAAAAAAAAAAAATGAATACCGTAGAGGTACAGGAATCTGGTTACACTATGAAGAAACAAAGAAAAGTATATTGCCAGGGAAAGATTTAGGTTAAGTCTATGGAAGAAGTACAGTAGCCTACAGCCTCCAGTAATTAATCTAGCAAACGTAGTATAGCCTGAGAACAGTAACAGGCGAACAGTAATTAACAGTTAGCATGATAGTTGTAGCCTATTCACTACACATATTAGCCTCAGTTAGCTAGGCTAGTACAATGGCTAGCTGTATTAGCAGTATATTGGTAGCAAGAGAAAACTAAATCTCAAAGATGCAATCATAAATAGCAAGAATAAAACACGTGAAAGTTGATGCTTTAACAAGAAGTAGATAAAAGATGTGTCAATATTTAGTCACTGACTGTTACATCCAACAAATGTTGGACGTAACAGTGTTAGCATGCTAACTGCCAAACCATAAAAAATAAAATGTAAAGAAGGCCATTTTATTTCAACGCCAACTGGGGTTGCTATAACAATAGAATGTTCAGCTGAACTGAAACCAACCAAGGGGGGCAGAATAATTAAAATATAAAACTATCTTGCTCCCATCTGTGTGCCAGAAGTCAATAACTCGTGATACAGGAAGCAGTGGTCAAGCAGCCGTGAATGTAGTGTTTACTGTTATCTTGTGTCATACGTGTGAACCCTTTAGCGCACACACACATCTGAGCAGGTGAGGCTGAGCAGGTGTTCAAGCATAAGCACACACCCCTGACCCACCAGCGTACAGTATGTTGTCTCCTACATACATTCACAGAGCCATTGTTCTATACTTCCAGGTGTGGGTCACCCTATCCCACTTCTTTAATTATGCACACAAAGAAGGCCCCCATCTGAGGTTTGGGTCCAGGTGATGCTGCTCCTTGCTCTGACTGTTCATTGGCTGCTCCAGAGTAAAGAGACAACACCTACTGGATTTTCTCTCTTATTAGGCTATGTATATTTTTCCGCTATAATTATATTTTTCTATAATTTGTTGATACTTCTAGCATAACATCCACTGTAACGTTGTTGGTAATTGCACAGTTTCTGGACCATATTGTAAGTATGCATGCAAGTTTATATTTTTTGTATATATAATATATCAGATCTTGAATGAAGAAATTGATAAATTGCTAATGACAAAAAAATACTTGAATTAGTGTTGAGTTAATTGCAGATTGAGACTCTTTTTCCTTACTTTTAATATAAACGCACATACTTATGTTATTTGTTTTTGGACAGGTGACATTGCTTAACCGGCAAAGACTAAATAAAATCTTAAAGAGTTTTCAAGAGTTTCCTGGCAAAGACAGGCAGCAGTAACAATGACAAATGACAAAATGTTTTAGTTTCAAGTATATTGCGAGCCATTGACAGTAACAGGTGATTAGATGGGTAAATGCACAAAATTCAATACATTAAGCATTTAAAAAAACATCAAATATGTATTAAGCTTTTCCAAGTTACATTTGGACTATTGATATTAGATAATACATGTTCTTAACATTAAATCATTCAATTTTATATTAAAGTGTGTTGAGCATAACATATTTTCAAAGTTAAAAGGACATGTGACTCCTGACGTTCAAGCATGCATCTGACTTTAATTGTCAGTGTAGTATTTAGGCTAATGAATGGCGTTAAGCTTTTGAAAAAGTCCTGTGAATCAGAAAGGTTACCTGAAGCAGGATATCATGTCTCTCCAAACTCTAACACACTTTCTCCTGCACTCTGTGAGGCCTATGCCACCATCATTGCCTGGGGTCTTGTTTCACCACTTCTTGTGTTTGTACCAAGTACTACGAGCTGTGGCCCGTGTTTCCTTAAATTGAGCATGTGTGGCATCAAGGGGGTCTCAGTCTCTTAGTAGATTACTTTGAAATCGTTTATACCCACTGCTGTGTGATGCTCTGTGTCACATCTCTCTCCAGGAGGGTCCCTGCTTTACTCACTGTGTGTTGTTGTTAATCTTGTTGTCTTTTTCAGAAAGAGGAGCTTCTGTTGCTTTGAAAATCCGGACTGTGAATGAACAGAGCCAACATGGAAAACAGCAAGGTGACCAATCATGAGTGCAGTGACTGATATAACAGGGGGCCGCCGCTGAAGATCAAAAAAAGGAAATACTTATATAAAAAAACACTTCCAGTAAATATAAAAAATTAGAATAGGATGGTTTACTATTCTCATTCATTAGTGAGCTTACTATACTGTAAACGAATAGGAACCACTATTGGATCTTTTAAGACTAGTTGTTGTAGCAATTGTAGAAAACAATAAAGCTTGGGTCTGTTGTTTTCTGATAAAAGAGTCAGTTACACACACCACAAAAAACATATAAATAATATAACAATTTAGGGTATATGGGAAAATAATGTTGAACTGTCCTTTTATGCATGGCTTACCCGTACTGTGTGTATGTGTGTGTGTGTGTGTGTGGGTGTGTGTGTGTCCCCAGCAGCCAGTGAAGGAGGTGCTCCCCCTGCCTCGCCACCCTTCACCACTTCCTGTGACCTCTTCCTCCATGACCCCTGCTGCCACTTTGAAGAAACACACCACAGGCTCTATGCAGAATGTACAGGTGGCCTCCTCAGGTGATTAACATTTCATTACTTTGCACAATATACAACTGAAAGTGAGCCAACACTTACTGTGGTGGAATTTCCAGCTTACGAGCTCATGCTTTGTTAGTTGAGACAGTGGTACCCAGGCCTCAGTGAGGTCAGTATCCAAGATAACCTCATAACCTTTCCAGGGAGAGTAGTACTTTGACTCTGTGTCTCCTTTGATGACAGGAGACGTAACAGCTGTATGACAACACAGTGCTGCCTCATCCTGCCAAGGTCAAGGAGGAAGGAAACACATTACACATTCTGTCAGGGCTGAGGAATTTGGGTTAAGCATCTGTGTGTACGGCACATGCAAAATCTTTGTTTACATTGAAGGTTCAGCTAAACTTATTGCCTCTAGCATGAGTTCTAGCATGAGAATACTCCTTCAGGAAGACAGGAACTTCAGAGAGTTAAGACGGCGCAGCACGATAACACATTGTGGTTTAACTGTACTGCCTGCCTAAATTCTCTCCTCAATTAATATTCCACTTAATGCTTTTGTGTAAGTCATCATAGTCTCCAAAGCCTTCTTCACCTAAATGAGCTGTGTTGATCCTGAGATTATTCTTAACACCATGTTTTACACAGAACTGGTACTTTTTTGTTCTCACAGAAAAAGAAACATTGATTCATTTTGAAACCAAGTTGTTGACTTTTGGACTTTGTTTGTTCACAGTGGTGACATCGTTCAGCCATCTGAAGCCTCCCGAGAGGGATCTCACCCTAATGTCCCACATGAAGTCAATTAAGTCTCTGAGGCACGCTGGCTTCACTGCAGTCTTCACAGGACAAAGTGTGAGGCAGCTGGCACAGAATTTAAACATTAACTCTGTATAAAGTACAAGAAATTACATAAAGGGTGGCTGATGTTGCCGTCACGATAAATACGGAATAATTAAGAACGTATCATACTAAATCAATGTGTACTGGGTAGAAAAATAGATATTGCAGTATAAAGGAGCTTTTACTGCAAAATATATCATAATATGAATCTTCAAGTTTTACCATTGACCCTGTGAGTTGGTTGAAAACTCTATAATGTTTTCAGCTGTGTTATTTTAAAATGATAACCCAGTAAAAGCCTCTTAAATATGCACTTGATGGCTACATACATGACACCACCCCCTTGCACATAAACATAAAGAGCGGAGTTAATTGAAAGCATAACTTAGTTCTAAAATGGCTTTATAATTTAATTTAAATTTAAATTACAGTGCAATAATCCGCTTTTATTTTCATTCTCACATACTTCTATGGGCATTATATGACTATGTTAAAAGGATGATGCAATTTTATAACAATTTGAAAGTTTAAATAAAAACTCCATTTGACATTTCATTTTCAAAGACTTAACATGCTCTAAACTGGACAATATTAAAATGTAAATGGAAGAAATACAATACAGCCTACTTTTCCATTTATGCAAGCAATGAAGACTTGAGGTTTTCATGAAATTGTATGTATCTTATATTTGCAAATCCAGCTTCTGCACTCACACTGACTGTCTTACATGGTTGAACGCTGACAGAAGCTTGACTGTGAGGATCTGTTGGAGGAGGAACCATTCGTTGATGTGATCCTGGCTGACGTTGACGCCCTGGTGCCCACTCACGATGAAGCCGGCAGCCCTATAGCAGAGTGGAAACGACAGGTGATGGTGCGGCAGCTGCAGCACAGGCTGCAGGATGAGGAGGAACAGAGGAGACAGGTACACATGTGTGATTTTATTGATTTGCCTGAGCACAAATATGTGTACACAATCATATTTGACAGAATTAGAAAAGGTTAGGTAACTGGTTAAGTTAGTGTTTTCCCAACTAGTTGATGGGTCCACCAGTGGGAGAATAGAGCCTTAACAAAATATAAAGTACAGTACAAGATACACACACTTCCCGCAAAGAAAAACAATCAAATCACACTCAATACAATCAAATTCAAAGTTTAAAGAAGCCACAAGATAGAAGAGACACCTCAAGCACAACAGAACCTAAAGAGAAACAGGACAAGAAATGTGGTTTGGCAGGTTTTGTTACTATTTATTTTCCATAATTGGTAATTAATGAATAGTAAATCAAACCTGGTTAATGCCAGTCTAGTCTGACTTGTGGATACTTGTTAGTAATCTTTAGAGGTGCTGGTAGGCAAGTTTAGTTATCTTTGGACAAAGCCAGGCTAGCTGTTTCCCCATGTTTAAAGTTTTTGTGAAAGGCTAAGCTAAGATAAGCTTAGTAGTTTCAAGTTTCACGTCTAACTTTTGGCAAATATAATAATAATTTCAAATGTTAAGATATTCCTTTGATAAAATGACTTTTTAGAATTGTTTGCTAAAATCTCTTTGTCCCTCTAACAGTACATGAGTAATGGATACACATCAGTGGATGACGGCTGGAAGTTCTCCCAAGCCTACCACGCAGTCTTGGGCCCTTTTGGTGAGCTTTTAACAGAGGATGACCTGGTGTACCTGCAGCAGCAGATCGAGACTGTTTCCCTGCAGAAGCGCTGCCAGGCCTACGAGCTGGAGCTGACCAGGCTGACCCAGGAGCTGAGGGCCATTTTACCTGATCCAATTGTAAACATCTCCCTTAACAAAGAGGTCCTGCAAAAGATGGACGCAGAGGGGAAAATGCACCTGACATTGCCAGCATGGTGCAGTCGTGTTTCAGAGATAGTTAAGAGCATGTCACTACTGGTGGCTAATCTGACACAAACCACAGAAGAAGGGGGTGAGAGGGGAATAGTGGAAGGCATGGTGGAGCAGATGAAGGGTTTGCAGGGGGTAAGAGATAGTTTAGGAATTGATTTGGGCCAGGAAATGGTGCAACATGACCAAGTGATGGTGTCAGCACATGGTGAGACCTCTGGTGTGTGTAGGGTTCCTCATATAGGGATGACGTCGGCTTTAAGCCATCGTCTGGAGACCAACAGCTACGGCAGAGCAGGGAGGGAGAGGGTGGAGAGAGAGATCCAACGGTCTGGGGTGTCAGTCAGAAACCTCAGATCCAACTTTGAAGGTCAGATTGGCAGTATTTATCCCTTTGCTGGGGTTATGAAAGGAGGCCTGGGTTTGAACAGCCAGGTAGGGTTTGGATCTTCAGGAGTAAACAACCAGAATGCCAACACAGGCCTCAGCTGCGAGGTGAGTCACTGTGATCTTCCAAAAAAAGGTATACCTGTGATGGAGACTACCAGCTTGAGGAAAGAGCGTATTGTGGTGCTGTTCCTGAGCCACTGGAAGAAATCTGCATATGCTATTTCAGTAAGAGCAGCAAGGCAGAGACAGGGACAAGGACAGGAAGCACTGTCAGACACAGTGACAGGAACTTCACCCCAACAGAAAATCACCTCCATGTTTCAAATATGCCAACAACGAGGTGTAGTGGCCAAGATGCTAAACTCTTGGAGGAATAAACTAGAACTCAAAGATGGACAAAAGTTCTGTTTGTTCTCCTCCAACTTCTCACAAAATCCACCACCTCGAGTAACATTCTCCCCAGAGCAGTTCCTACCAGATGTGAATGGTGTTGCAGTGACCCATGACAGCTTGACCCTTGACCTCTTCATGCTGGGATACTTCCACATCTTAGAGCAAGAGCTGTCACCTGAGGAGAGAAAAATGAGGCATCTACTCTGCTTCGAAGTCTTTGACCACATTGGCATTTTCTCCTGGGAGATAGTGAGGGATTTCCACAAGGCTGTCCTCCAGGAAATCCAGGCTGGGAGTCGACAGTGGAGCGACGGCTTCGAGGACATCAAAATTCGCTTCTTTGGGGACTCGAGACCATGCCGCTGTCCATCGCCATCATCATCTTTATTGTTGTCAGATTCCAGACTTGTACCCAAAGTTATAGTTCAATCTGCTAGTCCAGTCTCTGGTTTCAACAAAGAAGACATTTGTGAATATATCGACCGCAGTTTTGCTTTCTGGAAGGAGAAGGAGGCAGAGCTGTTTGATTTCAAACAGTAGTATTAAGGTTAAATTGGACATTTTTGCACACGTGGTGTCATGTCCGTGTCCGACGGGTTGAATAAAATTCAGTTGAGAAGACACTTAAGACATAGTTATCGTTGTTAGTCAGTTAGTTGTTTACATAGTAATGACTGAAAAACAGAGCCTTTAAGATATGCATTTACTTTTCCTTTATATCCATTTTCTGCACACACAAATTATCCTTTATTTCTGTAATCTGACAACAGAAAACATTGTATACATTTCAATGGCTCAGTGATTCTATCGCCACTTCAAAGGGCACTCCAATCATTGTTGATGTCAAGGTCAGTTTGCATCTAATATCTACCTAAAACACCATTTTAGATCTTATAGTTCCCATAGAAGGGTGACGGATTGAAAAAGGTGAGGTCGCGCATGCGCACAGGCTCCCTAAATTGACAAGAGGATGCTGAGCTGCATTCCCATCATTCTGTGAGGAGAGGAGGATCCCCCTGCGCACCCACAACGGAGGAGACACCGAACTATAAGAACATATAAAAATAATCCGAGTTGAGCTCTTTATCTGCCACCATGTCAGCTGGAGGAGATTTGGGGAACCCCCTGAGGAAATTTAAACTCGTATTTTTGGGAGAGCAGAGCGGTGAGTCAGACCTTAGGGAGGTTTGATGTTATACTCCCATAATGCTAAACGTGCGTATATGTACGAGGCCATGTATGTAATCCATGATGATTCTCAAAGTTGTAGCTGAATCTAGAGGATGTGGCTGGCTGGTTTTGAGTAATTTGATACCCATGTACTTTTTTGGCACAATCGGCGACAGTAGAAAATCTGATTAACCGAGACTGAAAAAAACCGCATGCATACAAATGTCACCCTTAAATTTAAGGTAACCTTCTTGATCACTCAAAAATAACAGCTAATTGTACTGAATACCCTTGAGTATTGTTTAGTTGTCGCAAACGGTCATAATTCGCATCACAGCATGCGAAATGAATTCGGATGTTTTGGTGTGCTGCAGTGACCGACAAACATGCACAGCCTGTTTTCACATAACCAGTTTATTTCCCTCACATTTCTACATGGACGATCCTTGTATTCCATTAAATGGCAGTGTGTAATGTTTTTCGTCACCTCTCGTGTTTTTTTCATTTAGAAGGGTAATAAACAGTCTCCCATGTGTCAGTCCGGGACACACCCTAGGTTGCGATGTCTGTAGCATCTCTAAACCTCGCAGTCTCCGGTACGGTCCCATACATGAGCAAATAAAGACGGCTTTGACAGCGCCACAACATTATACTATTTATTCAATAAGTCATCTATTCAAGGTGGGAATGATTGTGTGTGTGATTTAATGTGATGGCACAAATACGAGAGGGGCTGATCGATAATTGTTTAGCTGCCTGAAGACGTATTCAGACATTAGACATCCAGAGTGGCAGCAGAGGAGCACAAATCCCATAAAATACAAATACAGCAGCACAATACACACAATTAAGCCTAATGTGGCTACTGCTTGACTGGTGTTTGTGGCTTACATTGTGATGGTCAAATGTGTGTTTGTGTGTGTGTGTGTGTGTGTGTGTGTGTGTGTGTGTTTGTGCTTGTGTGCGCGTGCGCTTTAATATGAAGAGGCTGTGTGTCGACTATAAACCCTCCTGTGTGTTTGTGTGGCCTGGACGCCAATGTTGCTGTCCATGGTGCTGAATCGCGGCCTGGTGTGGCCACTGCCCCTCGCTGGCTTTTAAAACTACTGCTGTCTGCATAGAGAGACTCTGCATGAGAGCCTGGGGCCTGCTGGAAAACTCCAGTCCTTACTCATGTGTAGATGGATGTAAAATGGTGCTAAGGATGGTGCTGGATGGGATGTAAATAAGAATCCAGCTCACTAGGTTCACCTTGATTCTCTGAGAAGTCACCATCCAGCTTATGGACGCTGCTCAAGATGTGTTTTCTGTCTCTCTACCTTTGGATGGCCTTGTGCAGTTTTAGTGATGTTCTGTAATTCTGATTATTTTTTAACAGCATCAATATATATATTTACATTTATATTTACAGGGACAAGTATGTATAGCATGAACCAAAGCCACATACCACAGCATTTATAGCCTAATCTGGTTTGCAATGTACCGCCGTAAATGGGCCTTTATACATAACAGCACAAAACACAAACAATCATACAATAATTATAATACTGCACCTAATTTTATAATCAATCAATCACTAAGTTGAGTAATACTGTCAAATATTCTCAGGGTGCAGCTTTTCTCTGTTTTGTATCACTGTAAACGTTTCACTGCTGATCAGACAAAACAAGACCAGGAATCCATCACCTTGGACCACTTTTACCATTTCTTGCAGCACATTTGACATATCGCAGACTATATGATTAATTGACTAATCACAAAAGTGTTTGATAGATTATTTAATAATGAAAATAATTTTAGTTGCTGTCCTGAAAAGTTAATCAGTTAGTTACTCCCGTTATCAACGTTTATTGCCATATATTTCATTCACATTGGTTTGATTTACATATCTTTTTTAGCAGTGTCGTGAAGTTCCTGTTGGAAAACTATTGATTAGTTCATGAAATCAATGTCAGATACTGATGTTGACATGTTTTTATATCTTTTAAATCAATGTTCTACTTGTCTGATCTTTCCCTTTAGATCACAAAATATAGAATAATAATCTTGGTTATTTACTTCACAATGAAGTTTATTTTGTTGTCTGGAAAGAAATAAACCAGATATGACCATTAGAGAAATTGAGCAAAATTGTTGTACATTTCTGCTTAGGATTTTTTTAGCACAGCTGTATGCTGAATTATTATTATTATAATCATGCATTCTTGGCTATCATTTTGTCACACTAAGGATCACTATGGAAACCCATTTTAATCATGTTATTTTCAAATTGTGTATTCATGTGTTTAGGAGAATATTTATGATCTGAACTACTACCTAACCACTGTTCTCTCTTCTAGTGGGGAAAACATCTCTCATCACTAGATTCATGTATGACAGTTTCGACAACACGTATCAGGTGAGACTTGGACGTGAGCCAGACAAAGAAGATCAAAATACTGTATATATATATATATATATGTTAACATATATAAACAATTGAATGCATGACTGACTATGGTCAATAACTATGATGTTCTCCTAGCATAACTAGAAGTTACTTTAAATGTTATCACTGCAATTATGAAACTAAAATGTTAGTTTAGCAACATTAGGCTCTTTAAAAGAGAACACAGATTAGTCCTCCTGGCCTTTCTTTAGAAGTTAGGTACATTACAAATCTGAATGATTGAGCCCTGAAGGCAATTCTAATTATATTAGTTTTTCAGTCTGATTCAATGTTGCTGCTTATTGGCTGTTTGTTTTCTTTGTGTTTTCCTTTATTTAAAAAATGGACAGTCAGTCAGCAGATGCTTCATGGAAACATTTGGGTAAGACTGATGATTCCCCCCTCTTTTGTTCTTTCTCTACCACAGGCAACCATTGGAATAGACTTTCTATCAAAGACAATGTACCTGGAAGACCGAACAGTAGGACGCATTTGTTGTCTTTTAACAGTCACATGTAGTAACACATAATAAAACATAGTGGTAAAAATGTATTTACTTATAATTTTAAGTTTAGCCAGTCAGCATCCTGAGTAAGAAATGTTCACTCTGGTTTCACTAATCTTTGATTTGCTTCTCTCTTCACAGACTAACACGATTATCCTAAGTTAATTTCTGCTAGTAATAGATTTGGCTTTTCTAGCCCTAAGAAGTCAAAGCCTTTCCCATGGATAATCTACTTTAGCTGGTATTAAAACTGTTTCTTTGTCAGATTATTATGCTCTGTCAGCCTGCACACGAGCTGATATTGGCTTATCCCTTTGGTTGTATAATTACAAGCCTTAACAACTGTATAGTCTGTGTGTAGTTAATGTGGAAACAGCTGCTTAAGGCGTGTGTGTGTGTGTTTCTGCGTGTGTGTTTCTGTGTGCGTAAATGCAGGTAAGGCTGCAGCTGTGGGATACTGCTGGACAGGAGCGTTTCAGGAGTCTTATCCCCAGCTACATTCGAGACTCCACAGTGGCTGTGGTCGTCTATGACATTACAAGTGAGCAGCAACCTGCTAATTTCCCTATAATCATCTATGCATTATATGTTTTGAGTTATCTTTCTGTATGAAATACATAACAAACACAGTAAAGAAGCACTTTAAAATAAGAGTGTGGTCTCCACAGATGTGAACTCATTCCAGCAGACCTGCAAATGGATTGATGATGTCAGGACGGAGAGAGGAAGTGATGTTATTATCATGCTAGTCGGCAACAAAACAGATCTGGAAGAGAAGAGGTGGGTGTGCCGCATACAACATATAGCTTCATGTAATCTTTGGCATGAAGATATTTTGTGAACGGAACAGAAAGCGAGTGGTTAAAAGCGATATGTCAGAATGGAATAAATGATCCTTCACTCCAACTGTGATGAGTCTGGCCTGATTATCCTGCAGGCAAATCATGATTGAGGAAGGAGAGCAAAGAGCCAAAGAGCTGAACGTCATGTTCATCGAGACCAGTGCCAAGACAGGCTGCAATGTCAAACAGGTGATCCTACAGTTTCACCATAATTCACTGAAATTTGGGCGTCAGTTGCTCCCAGCTTTTCTATTGTTTCTGTGATTTCTAAGGTGATCGAGCCACCAACTTGAATAGATAGAATTTCTCTGTGGAAATATGTGGAAAAATTTTAACAAGTGTGGAAGATAGAAAAACACATAATAAAGGCTGTAGTCCATACAGGACAAATGTACTATACTTTTTTGCACATTTTAAACCCCCTTTCTATCATCTCTTGCTTTTTCTCCTCCTATTTCTCCTCCATTTTCATCTTGTTTTCATCTTTTCTGATCTACCTCTCCCTCCTCTCCTCCCATCTCTACCCTCCTCTTCTCTCCTGCTAGCTGTTTCGTCGGGTTGCAGCAGCCCTACCTGGCATGGAAAGCTTGGATGATGCAAATCCTGAAGGCAGTATCCTTTCCAGCCTCTGTAACTCACTGTGCCGAGAGCCACACAGCCAAGAAATGGGCAGCTTCTTTTTAATCTCTTAGTGGCTGCTGGCGCTAGTACAAACAAACCGCCCAGCCTAATGTCTACTGAGGAAGCAATAAGCCTTTTTTGCTTAATAGAGAGGAAATGCACAGAGCCAGGGAAGGTAGTATGGATGCACAGGTATAGCACCACACAGTGGTTGTCTGGGAAGTGACGTATACACTGAGGATGTGTGATGGAGGATGAGGGAGAGTTACTTTATTCAGCAAATGTGAAGGTAAACTTCTATATTCTATCCCTGTAATCTGTTTTACTTTTTTTTTGTAATAGAACTAGCGTTTGACTTTGGATTACAGCCCACAAATTACAGTGTTTGGAACATATTTACAGGGTACATTCAAATACTTAGTAGTTACCTTTACAAGACAAATATGTAAGGAAGAAGACAAGCGGTATGGGAGTAAGAGGGTAATATTGTGTTTAAGAGGGACCAGAAATAAATCACCCTGTTCTGCAGTTAATTACTGAATCGTTACAGTCATTTTAGACTAAGATGTGGCTATGAAATAGTTGTATGAAATGTAATATCCGTTTGACAATCCAAAAACCTTTCCTAAGTAAAATTACCCAGTAAGTATTACATTGGTACCCTGTGTGTAGAAAACAATTACGCCACAACTTGCTGGCTGTAATTTCAAGCATTACCCATTTGACTGTGACTACATTTGTCTTTTTCTCATTAACCATGTGACTTTTCTTTAACTGGATGATTCACAGTGATTGACATTAAGCTGGACAAACCAGCAGAGCCTACTGTCCCCGAGGGCGGGTGCTCATGTTAATGCAGAGCTGAAATCGGACAGCTCCCTTCACACCATAGGCTTGTTGTGTTGCTTACTACTGGTTAGCTTCCAGTTGACTTCTCTAATTGGATATAGGATGAGGGCCTTGTATCTGATTGGACAAATCAAATGTTATCTTTCAGTCTTGTTCAGTTGTAAAATATTGTATACTTTGTCAATATGTAAGTGACTGGAGGAGAAAAGGGAAGAAAAAAACAACAACCAAATGTTGAAACGAAAGCGAACAAAAAAAACTGTTTTGGAAAAATGAAACAGGAGAAAAAATGGGACAACCAACGGAATTCTTTTCGCTGTTATGTTTTGTATTTTTTATATATAAAAAGGGAAAGCACCAAAAATGATGCCTGAACATGGAGGGAGAAGTAATCGGGGGGTCTGCCATTTTTCTAGATGGCCGAACACGTTTGAATGTCTGCAGCACGCATGCACGTTGATCTGATCTTTGACCTTTGACCTTTGACCTTTGGCCTGCCCTCCAGGGTCATCTCACTCTGGAAGGAGGTTGACTATCTTAGAATGTTTTATAGCATCTCTCTATAGCATCTCATTACAAAATGTATCTCATTTGATATTCCCACAAAAGTCAACTTCCAGTAGGTTCACCTAACAGTAGCTGTGACAATGTGACACTCTATCTCTCTATAGGTTTAACTTTTATAAAACAAACTGTACTGTGCTTTAAAAAAAAGAAGTAATAAAAAGACAACTTACTATCACAACTTACTCTAACCCTCCAACCCCTCCTCTCCTTCTCCTCCTTTCCTCAAACCCTCTCTCCTTCTCCTTCCCCATCCCTTCATCCAGGTAATACACATATAACAATCCACTGTAATGCACTGCACTGTATATAATAATGTAATATGTATGTTGTGAACGTCCCTCTGTAGAAGTGGTCCTTGTTCACCAGTATGACTAATGTTATAATGTTTAATGATAAATAAATTACAGATTAAAGGGCTTCACTCTCCTAACCATCAATATTTACCTGGTAACAAAATGGTCTATTCTGATTTTAAGCTTGGATATTATTTAAAAGGGCTGTAAAATGTTGTTTGTTGTTGTTGCAAAAATGTTCTTTGATTAGAGGGAGAGAACCCTGTGGTTCCTTGCAGCGCAGCCAGATCTGGCTGACAATTGATAGCCAATCAGAGCCTGGAAGCCACCAAATCGTCATAAAAGTACCCCAAATCTTCATTTTCATTTTAAAAAGGGTAGCAAGAAGAAAAATAATTTATCCTATCTTCTTTGGTTTCCTGTTCTATTAGAATTATGCAACCTCAAAACCGCAGTTACGTGTTTTATCAAAGAGCTACGACCGAATAATAATTGGAAAAGAAAAATAGTTTTAACTGAGTTGTAGTAAACTAAAACTACATCTGGTCATTGCGTGTCGAGCTGAGCCTATTGTAGTCTTTAATCACAATCATACTACTCTGATGAGAAGAAGGTACGTTTTATTGGAATATGGCCTAACTTTATGTTCTAAATGGTTCCAAAAAACCCGCCCCCGCTTTTAATTAATTAAAAGTACCTGAACCGGGTTGGAAAGTTCACAATTTTGCAACACTTTTTTTATTACAGTCTTTTTAGATGTGTACTTTATTTAATGAGAAAAAAAAGACAGCAACAGAGGAAAATGGGCACAGAGCGTAGCAATCAACCATATTCACGGTGTCAATCAGTTAACTGTTTACAGCATTTACTCCTGCCTAATGCACAGTCATGATTATCACACTAATCCTGAGCTCTCTGTGGTGAGTCAGTGTCTGAAAACCTGATCGTCAAGGGGAAGTTGAGGTGGAAAGAACCTTTTAAGAAGGAAACTGTCACTGTGACGTTTTCAGGTCGCTTACACTCAGTCCTCCTAATGTAAGACGGCAGGTATTCCCCTGGATGGACAGCTCGTCATTCGATCCCTCTGATGGTCAACAGGCGGACGCAGACAGTTAGTGGACACATGAACTCCACAGAGACAAGAGGTTGACGGGGGCCTTGGATGGATTTACTCAAGGGTGAAACCTTCAAGGTGGACTTTCTAAAAACCTCAGCCAGTCAAAATTAGTGACATGAGTGTTTTACATACAGTGTTAGACATACAGTGTTATACACATGCATACAGATATATTTAAAACAGGAAAGCAGAAACAGATCATATGAAAAAAACAGTTTTTTACTCTAATTATTCAATAGATATCAGCATGAAACAATACACATGTGCACACGTACAATATGAAGTACGTCCCCGTGAAGGACACACCTCTTCTATCCGAAGTACCTCTTGTATGATCTCAGGTCCTCTGAAGTCCGGATCACTTTGGATCTGATGTACACACAAAGTAGATCATGTCCAGAGTGGAAGCTTTTAGGGACACAAACCTCCGCTCCCTGCTGAGGGAGCTGCGGACTGATATTGCTATGGCTGTAGATGACCCTTTCCCTCTCGTCTATGGTCTGGTCGACAAAAACATCATAACTGACCAGCTGCTAAAGGTAAGAAAAGAAATACGGAAATCAGAACTTGGATGAAATGTCAGCACTTTTCCCTTGTTTTTTCCATTTTGATTACAAGCATTTGCAATTTGAGCAAGCATCAAACCCTGAAAATATGCAGAGGCAATGTAATGACTAATTTATCCTCGAACGCATACTCGTGGCATGCATTTTCAGGAATACATGTTTTTTTATTCAGACTGCAGAAATTAAAAATGCCAGCCGTTGTTGTTTTCATAGAACACTCTAGAGAAGGAAGGCAAAGAGGGGATCCATAAGGCCATGTACTCCCTCCTGTCCTGGGTCCTGGAGCAGAGCAGATCCACCGTCCAGGCTTTCTGGAGCAACTTGTCCAAAGACTACAACCAGAGCAGCTACCCCAAGCTGCAGACGCTCCTCACTAACCTGCCGTCAAGTGTGTAACATTCAAGTTTCAGCAAAAATGGTTGTGAAATGTTTATAGTGTGGGTGTAATCATTCCGACTTGATTACAATGTTCGTTATAAGACAAATTTGTAACCAAACCTTTCTGTCCAGATGAGTATGGTACAGGGTTCATTATTCTTATTCTGTATGTAATCTCTCATTTCATTGTTTTTTGGCTACATTTACTATAAATAACCCTGCCACTAAGGTCTTATAAACCCATACTGATACGTTTCATAGAAATCTACAAATTGAGATTTTCTTTAGCTTAACACATGAAAGGACAATTCAGTTATTTTAAATGTTACCTTTTCTGTACAGTTAAGAATTAAGCATACTGTACTAAGTCATTTAGTTAGAAGTAGAAGCTACCAATTCCCATCCCGGTTCTTATCTATCCTCCCTGTACTTTCAGGACAGAGCTCTCTATTTACAATTACAATATTTAGAACTATTTATAGAGTTTAGTCTTTATTATTTTGTCATCTGCTGACATTTTTTTGACAGAACGGGATGCTGCGGGTTGCAGAGATGAGAAAAGATCCTCTGGAGGACACAAAACACCTCACACCAAGAAGAGGAGCAGAGAGGACAGAAAGACAAACTCACACAATCAGTGTCCACAGTATCATGCCAAGACGAGCAATGTACCAGGTTATTACCCATAATACATCTCTTCTGACTATGTCTTCCAACAAAAAAACGTGACTAAGCTCCTGATGATGGTGAGACGTGTTCTTCTATGTTTTCTCCAGGGGGTACAGTGAGGCTGTACAGGGTGAAGAGTGAAGCTGTAGCCCCTCAGCTAACATCTGGAAATAGTAATTTCAAATCAGTCATCATCTGAAATATATTCTTTAAAGCTACAGACACGTTGAACCCTTGTTCTATCACAGGTATAAATGGGGTGTCTTCAGTCCAGAGACCAGTCACTCTGTCTTCTTCCTCCGCTACCTCCTTAACTCTGCTGCCAGTCAGCCAGGAAGCCCCAGAGAAGATGGTTACGGATGGTATGCCACTGTTTTTTATAACAATAATAATAATAATAATAATATTAAATTGATTTTATATAGTGCTTTAAAAGCTAAAAGCTTTTCAAGGGCATTTTACAAGGTAAAAAAAAAAAAAATGCAAGATCGGTATAAAAGCATCAATAACACCAAAGATAAATACAGCATAGAAACAGGTTAGAAACAAATGGAAACAGCTAAGTTGGTCACAAGACAAAAATCAAAATCTGTTTGATGCTGGGTTTTGAGTGCGGTTTGGAACTTAGAATATGATGTGGAAAGTCTGATAACAAATATCGATCAAACTGTTTTGCATCATCCGGACATGAAAAGTGAATGTTTGAATTAAGAATAAGAACTGAGAAAACCAGTTAGATGTAAACAAATAGCCACAATAGTAACATTTTAAAGTGTGATCACTGAAGATTGGGGCTCTACAGTACCTACAAAGCATAACATGGGAATAAGCAATTGGTGTTTATAAAAAAACATTTTAAAATTCTTTGTCATTCAACAGGAAGTGCCAGAGATTGCCTAACAGTTGTTGGGGTGTGTGGTCAGTCAGAGATAAAAGGAGCATCCGAATCCAAAGCTATTAAGAATAAGCTTCACCACAAGGGGGAGACGGCCACAGAGCTGGTACTTTAGAGGAGCTACTCTTTCACAGTCACTTGTCTTTCCTTTTCAATGTGTGTATTTGCTTTTGTATGTTACAAGTTCTGTATCTGTGCAGGTTCAATATAACGATGATGAGTGTGCCGTGTGTAAGGACGGAGGGGAGCTGATTTGTTGTGATGGCTGTCCTCAAGCTTTTCATCTGACCTGCTTGGACCCTCCACTCACATCTATACCAAGGTATAAAAAGGTGTACATGTTTTTCAATATATTAGCACGTGGATGTGTTCAGGGACACTCTGAAAAAAAGTTTTTGTGTCAAATGTTTAATCGGCAGTGGCACTTGGCGCTGTGAATGGTGCTGTGGCAACAGAGTGAAAATAGAGAATGGCCAACTACCTTTACATGTAAGTATCTAAAGGACATTTACATAGACTGTACATATTCAATATGTACATTCTTGTATTTCTTTTTTGTCTGAATATCTCTGCAAGACATAATCAAATATTTTCAGCTTATAATGCTTATTTATTTAGGACTTGCTGAAATACAAAGATTATGAAAATAACTCTTAATGATCAGCTTCCTGGAATAAACATTTTGTCCCATTTTGTAAAAAGTGGGATTTCAATGTCTTTTTTGAATGTAAAGCAAGTCTCGCTGCTCTGTAAAAATACAATGAAAGTATTCAAATGCTCAATACACAGATCAATAAACACAGCACATATTCATTAACTGTTCCTTTAAACGAGCTGGCACGACTTCCGTACCGTTGTGATGTCACAACTACTATACCAATATGGGTAAAAAGAGTGGTTACGGTGCCATTACAGTAATTCCCCGGCTTTCTTGACAGGGGCAGAGACTCTAGAAGCACAGATGAGGAAGACCTGTAACCACTGACCAATCACAACAGAGTGGGCGTTTTTGGAAGAGGGGGCTTAAAGAGACAGGCGCTAAAATGAGTGTTTCAGACAGAGTGTCAATAAAACTATATATTTAGACAGACAGTATGAGAAAAAGCATGTGTTATTTTGAACATTAAAGAATGTGAACATCTTCTAGTAGAAACCCAAAATACAGCTATGAACCTCAAAATGAGCACAATTAAGGACATTTTAACAGTCAAGCCTTAAAAGCTTTACTTTCTATTACTGGTCATGGTCATAACATCTTATATCACAGCCACCCATTGCCCAGCCGCAGCCAACAAACACGAGCTCCAGTAACTCCATCCTAGACGTCTCCTTCTTCTCCTCGCTGTCGTCCTCCTGTCCCACCAGTGTCACAGCGTCTTTGAATGAGCTCAGTGGGAGAAACCAGGTAAAGACTTAATGATGTTCTGCTTGGTGCAGTCTTTCTTTAATCCCACTTGTTGAACAATAACTTTGATGTTACTCCCTTCTCGCTTTTTGTAATTTTGCTTCACTGCTACTTTAACAAAACAAAATGTGTATCCAGGGCTCAGGTGCAGAGGTGCTCAGTTTGGGGGAGGTGTGTGGTGTTTGTCACATGGAAGGAGGAGACCTGACTCACTGCCTCCAGTGTTTGCAGCGCTTCCACGAACACTGCCATTTCTCCAAGTAAGACATTCAGCCCTCACTGTACTATCTGATATACATGTTGTCAGAAGATGACATGTAACCTTCCATAAGCTTGGATCTCAGCCTAATTGTGATCTATGCAGCAGTGTGTACATACATTCCCATTTGCAAAGACGTGAATTCCTGTTTGTGTTAGTATCGATCAACAATGTGCATTAGTGTTTGATCATTATCTAGCTAATGGTGACTAAGTGCTCACACATGGACCACTGCACCAGGGTGTATAGTATAATGTATTCTGTAAATGAAAGACAATGATTTTACAAATGATACCTTTGTAAATCCAGGTGCTTCTGTGTGGTATATTGATGAGACATTTGAGATTTTGTTTATTATTCACAGAACATCATCTCAAATCTTTTTCAGCGTTTTATAAATGTTACACGATCACATAAAGAGCCCATCAAAACATTTTAGCTTGCCGTGTGAGATGATCTGGACCTCTTTCTCTGTAATCCTCTGGAGTATTGGAAATTACATTAATTGATAACTATATTATACACTTACTCAATCAAAGTGTGCTTGTGTTTGCTAGAGGGAGATCCATCTGCTTGTCCTGCTCCAGGCCCTGCGGCAGCTCTGCAGAGGAGGCAGGATCCTCCAAAGGCTTACAGGTGTGTCTGCACATGTGTGTGTACAGATTATACAGTACAGACATCTTTATGTTCTGTGATGCCATGTTCTACTGCTACACTGCAGTGCCCTGCTACGTCCTGCTGTGCCTTGTAATGCCGCACAGCGTCCTGCTATGCCATGAACTACTACAAAGAACTGCTACAGACTACTAATTTTTTCTATTTTTGTTATTGCCACTCTTCATTCTAACCCCAACCGGTCGTCAGACACCGCCTACCAAGAGCCTGGGTCTGACCGAGGTTTCTTCCTAAAAGGAAGTTTTTCCTCGCCACTGTCGCACTGTTGCTTGCTCTGGAGGAGACTACTAGAACTGTTGGGTCCTTGTCAATTCTGGAGTGTGGTCTATCTGTATAGTGTCTTGAGATAACTCTTGTTATGAATTGATACTATAAATAAAATTGAATTGAATTGAATTGAATTTATTATCTGAATATGATGGAGTGAAATATTGTGTGTATGTGTGTGTGTGTGTGTGTGTGTGTGTGTGTGTGTGTGTGTGTGTGTGTGTGTGTGTGTGTGTGCGTGTGTGTGTGTGTGTGTGTCCAGCTCGGCCCAGTGATTGTTCATGATCAGAGCTCCTCTGTCCTAGAGCCCATCCTCCATAAAGATGACCTGGACTCCATCCTGGGAGACGTGAGTGAGGCTCAGTTACAAGTCAATAACACAGATGTAGACATAATATGAATATATAACCATGCATGTCAGACACAAGATGGCTGCACTTATGACAGAGACGAGGAACGAGTTGTCACGGTGGTGTTTGTGTTGTTGTCTAGTTTGTGTTTTCTATGAGGGATATTTGTGTACAGATGTTGAAGTCACACTGTGCTGAACCCTAGTTTATTTTTTATAAGGAACAGACGGATTACGGTCATTCTAGGGCCTCATAGTCATCTCGTCCTTATTTTCCACTAACACATTTACAAACTAAGATCCAAGAAATGTTTTATTTTGGTTCCAGGCTCCAATCAGTTGTCTCCCCATGAATCTACAGTGAGGGAATGTGAATGTACCAACAGAATGACCTAAAACTAAAATCATGACCTGATGTAACTTGATAACTGAAGTAATAATCTGGTAAAGAATGTTGTCGGGTGAAATCATCGTCACTGACATCATGCTGTTCAGCTTTGCCAAATGATGTCACCAGGACTCGTTTTTTTGACGATTGATCCTGTTTGTTGCGGCTCCTTTTATTTCAGCAGGGCTCCATTGACAGCATCTTGCAGTGGGCTTTCCACAACATCTCTCGGCCTCTTCCAGACCCTCAAGGATACTACCAGTGACCGATAGACCATCTGCACTCATCTAAGAGCTCTCTCAGTTTGAAGTTATACCATGAAGTAACAATGATGACATGAACACAGCTAATATTAATGGAGATTACTTCATATAGTGGAGATCATTTTCTTGTTTCCTTGACCTGGAGTAAATCTATGGTAATGGTGGATTTTAGATTGAATATATTATAATTTGTTTTAATATTTTATGAGTAAAAACATTACATCTTTTTGAACTACAGATTTTAATCTGATGATAAGGAATGGGTTCAAAAGATTGTTAGTTCATGTACGAACAAAAACGGTATCTTAATTCATTATTTATTTCTGAGTATAACACACAGTTGGGACACATATAGTAAAGCTACCATTTGATAGGTTTGAAATAAAATATGTGAATTTGTTGTAGTTATTTTACAAAATAACATACAACTCTGGCAAAGATGAGTAAAATGTCTCTAATTCTTCCAGTTTCTTTGCTGAATTTCTAGCAGCAACACACCCCACTATATGTACAGGCGGAGTGCACATACTTAAAAAATCTGCTAAATCAAAACAACTATCTTTTGACATAAACCAAGGAGTATCTATTGTTATGTAATGCATGGTCGAATTAACCTGTTACCGGTCCCGTTCTGACCCTTCATCTCCCGCCCTCTATGCAATGTGTATGAACCCGGTTGCCTCCAAGTTCCCATTAAGTCCAGTGCAACCAGCACTACTATACTAATACTTATGTTAGTTTGTCGAACCTTTAATAAAACCATTTTTATGTAGGAACATGCACTGTGTGCGCAATGTACAAACTGAATTACCAAAGCTCTTAAAACTAGATTTTGACATTTCGCCCTCTACAAGACATGCCTCCCATTTCTAATATAACTAAACCATACTTAAGTAGTACAAATGTGCTATTATTTAAATTACCACAACCAGTTACCCAGTTGGTAATTTAGCATTGCTGCAATGCTTGTTACAAAAGGACATTGGGAAAGTGGAGCAATTTTAAGTTTTTCTGACCATCCTTGTCACCCAAGATTTTGAAATGTCTTCCCGCTTCGTGTATCATTACAACATGACTAATTGTGTAGCACAAGGGGTCAGCACCGATGTGGGAGGGCTGGCAGTGGGCCTTGGACATCTCTTGCCAACTTTTTCTATAGCCTAACAAACTGTGAAATACATCTACTTCTTAGAAGTTGTCATTATCCCACCACTGTCACCCTAGAAACCCAGTGATACATATGCAACTGTGTTATGTCTAAGCTGTTTTCATGCATGTTTGAATGTGTTTATATCAAGGAAAACAGTGTTGGAGGAGATAGTTAACAGCTTGACATCAGGGGCCAGGTTGTAAAACACTAATGTCAGAGGAGATGTCTCATCACATCAAATAAAAGAGAATGCAAACTTCCACGTGTGCACAAAGACAAATAATTGTCCCTCTCGCTGTGTGGATCTTTAGAAGAATTCACAGTCACACGTTACACCAGATGGTTTCAATACGATGAGGTCTGCACACTGAGAAATGCCTCTGTTGAACAGGAATTCCTTGAAGACTATCACTTAGATGTGGAATGTTGTTTTTGTCATGGGATTCGAGAGTTTTAGCATGACTGCCAGAGGGATGGTGCTCGGCCAAGCAGATATTTCTCCCCTCGGTATTTGGTTGCCATGGCTCTCAGCTCCTACAGGCCCAAACAGAGAATGAGAAACATGTTCCAGTGTGTGTTTCCGTGCATGTGTGTCTTTGTTTATTTATAAATCCACTTTCTAAATGGTTCATGAAAGCATCCTGCATACTTGAGGGCTCTGAGTGTCCTTGCAGGAAAAGCAACATCACTGACAGAGAAACTGTTTTCTTTGAATGTTAAGATATGAGGGACAAAGATCTAAGAATATTGGAAAAATAAATCTGACATAAATGGGTGTGAAATGTGTGTAAATATCAGTCAGTAAGCACTGCACTCAGATTGTCTGAATTCTAAATTGCAGTCATAATGGTTTTTCTTATGAACCTGATTCCTGCTTTACCACCACACAGCTTTCTCCTGCTTCTAGTTGCATACCACATGAGAGACCACATGGAAAAGTCCCTCTCTTTTCACAAGGAAAACGAGGCAAACACATTCTCACCACAAGGTGGCATCCATCTATGATTGATGTAATGAAAGACTCATGCATTCTGCAGTACTTCCCTGACTCAAGCAAACATCACAATGTGATAAGAGGAAGTATTTCTTATTACAAAACAAAGGAAAATGGAATTACCTGTACTAAATGAACTTGTCTAACCTGAACTATTTCCAGCATGAATGCATTAAAAGGAGCATGATGAAAATGTGTTTTCATGTCGGTTATCTTAACACATACCAGTAATTGGAAGTATTAACAGTTACTCTGCTTAATTACATGCCAGTGGGAAATGCTGTATAAACATTGAGGCATCAGTAATGACAATAACATGACACTCTTAAATAGGTCACTGCTGTCTGAGCAGAAGTGTCTTTTACTTTTAAACATTTAGCTACTTTTGTGCTTCTATTTGAGTAAAATTATGAATGCAGTATGTTTACTTGCAATGAAGTATTTCTCCAGTCTTGTCGTATTGATAATTTTACTGAAGTAAAAGAGACAAGATGCAGACTATAACTGCTGCTTCTTGCTGATCTTTGGAAAGCCATAATTCAAAAATAAAATGTAATACGGTCACTTTATCCATCCATTTACACACAATAAACATGTGTTATCTAGATTTTAAAAAGGCTGAGTGTAAAGTATGTATATAATCACACAGACATTTGATGTTACTTAATTAATTAAAAATATGTAAAGGACTAAATGGTCCTTTGTTGTAGGCCTGATTCTTGCTTATCACCTCTGTTGCAACATATCTTCTCTCTAATCTTGCATATCTTATTTCCTGCGACACTGCATTCCTATGATATCTAAAGAGGCAGACATGTCACAACGATTATTACAAGTATTAGTAATGTGTTGTGTAAGGAGTCAGTCAGCCATCATGAACACATTTTTGCCCAATGCTTTTTAAAAGAAATAGTTTGACATTTGGTTAGTATGCTCACTTGTTTCCTTGCCAAAAGTCAGATACAAATGTTACTACAGCGAGTAGCAGCAGGTGATCTTATCTTAGTGTAAAGACTGTAAACGAGAAACAGCCAACCTGGTTCAGTCCAAGGTATCAAAACCTGCCTACACCTCCAGAGCTAACTCACAAGCTACAGGCTAGCTCTCTTTAATCTGGCCAAAATGGTCCAAATGTGTCAAACCATGACTTTAAACTGAATTCTAATGTGGTAATTGGTAGAAATAAAATACAAAAATAAGTTCAGCATAATAAGTCTAAATCTCTCAACATGTACAGTAAAATTCTCACTGTTTTATCAGGCTGATGTAGAAATGTTTTGAAATTTGTTTTGGGAGACGGAGTGTTTCTCAGATGACTGTTTCATGTTGGGAAAGTGAGTAAGGACGTGTTAAAATAACATTATTAAGCCACATGAACACTCATTGTTTGTGTCAGCATGAAGGTTAAATTCCTTAGACGCACACACACACCCCATCCAACATCCTGTTTCAACAGGCCTGGAATTCTTTGGAAAAATATGATGGGTGAATTTCCCACGCTTTGGGCATCCTTTCTTCATGTTTTTTGGCATGATTCACGGCAGCAGTCCAGCCTGTGTTCCTGGTGGGCCAACGATGGTCTGAGGGTTTCTGGAGAGGTGAAGCCTGCACTTCTTGCAGTCGGGAGGACCCTCCTCTCTTTGTTCATACTATTGTTGTTGGCAGGAAACTGTGAGAGGCCCTCCATTGTCTTGGCACAAGTTTCAGAGCAGAAAGTGTTACTTCTCTGAACCCCTGAGTGACAGGAGTGGCACTGAAGAAACCAATTCCAGTGTAACTACGTTTTTTTAATCAAAGTTTAAATGTGTTGAACAAGTCATTTATGGAAATCAGTTTTTCTAGATATTATTCCAAAAAGTTGTCATTTAAGGATCTTTGTATTGCCCCTTATAGAATTTGACTTAAATTGCTCTAAAATTGTGTAAAATAGTTGGAAAGAGATGTCCAAACCCCTTTTGTGGCTGGTTAAGTGTTAAGTTGCTTAACCCTCATGTTGTCCTCGGGTCAAGTTGAAACTATATATATATTTTCCTATATCAATGTTCTTTGTGACTAGCCAATTGTAATTACCTAAAATAAGATGATTGTTTCCACGCAACGCTCTTTGGCGAGTACACATTTTCTACTTTTATGAATTGTTCTTATTCAATTTTAAAGCATTTAAAAAAGCAATTGAAGTAGTTTTGAAATAGTATTGAGTAAAAGTTGACATGTTCCAGTCTGTGATTATCTATCAACATACATTCCTTTAATTTGAGTCTAAATAATTCCTACTTTCTGCTTTTCTAACTAAAAACATTCTGTGTAATTTCTTATATATGAGGTTTATTGGCCATAAATTCCAAAAGTAACTGTAAAACTAAAGTTAATAAGTTATTGTTACTTAGTGTTGAAAACATCAACAAAGTGACAAACATTCAAAAAAGCGTCAAAAGTGTTGACAAAAGGGAAAAAAACGTAAGAAAAAGTTGAAAACATTGATAAAAAGCGTCAACAAAAGTGTTGATTTTCAATTTTGACGGGAAGACAACAAAATGGTTGATTGATTTTGTCAATTATCTAAGAGGTGATAATATTATGTGTAATGTAAAGCAATTTGTACTATAGAGTTGTGTTGTTGTGTCTCAGTGCCACCAACGGAGTCACAGAAAGCTCAACAACTAAATACTTTTTTTAAACCTATGCGGTGGTACTCCATAATACCTGTAAACGGGAGTACTTTTTATGCCACTGCATTCATCTAACAGCTATGGTTGCTAGTTCCTTCGCAGATAAGATAATCAAATAATATTCCAGATGATGTCATCAATTGATATATGATGCATTGTTAAACTACCCCAGAGAATATAAAGCCATAAAACACCTCTATCTCCACCACCTGATACATTAAAAACTGTTAACACATTACTTCATAATCCTGTGATGTCAAATAAATATAAATGTAATACGTAAAAATGTAATAGTGAGGTCTTGAACTTTTGATACAAATCCATTTTTGACATAATCATGCTGTAGTTTTACTTAAATAAAATTTAAATGCAGTTTTTTAACTTGAAATATTTTTGCAGCGTAGTATTGCTAATTTTACTTTAAGAAAAGGATCTGAGTACTTTCAACACTGCTAGGGGGGATCAGAATAAGCAAAAGTAATCTTCAAAATTGTTTATTGAAAGTGTCTTTGAACACATTAATAAAGTGTTCCTACCTCATATCTTAGAAGAGATACCATAACAAATGTGAGATTGTAACCTCTGTTTCCTTTGCATCGTTTTAATCGGGTGAGATGGTCCAGGTCCAACATTCCTGTGTTACACAAGAGTGGTCTGAAGTCAATGAGGTCTGAGCTTGTATTTGTGTTCCTGATCTCACTGAAGTAGATCAGCACATACTGTT
>NC_048418.1:16566137-16594047 GCF_013103735.1 Etheostoma cragini
CCCCCCCCCCCCCCCCCCCACCCACACACACACACACACACACCACCACCAACACAGCTGTGTCACATGCTATTCCTGTTCCGCCAAGAAACATTTACCCTCTTCTCTCTCCTGAAGTTTCCTCTTTTAGTAAAATGTCAGGGTCAGTTTTCCTTCCTGGTTAGAGTGAAGCTCAAAACTGTAATCTGACAAGAGGCACAAGTCAAACACAATGATCACTTAGCTTGGCTTGACAATAGATAAATGCCTTTTTTTAACCACACAGCCAAGAGCTATGACACTGAGTAACCGCAATGCAACAAGATTAGTTTGACATGACTGCGGCTCCCAAGCATCTAGCTGTTTGTCTAGACATCTCCCTAATTTGAAGTGGTCACAGCAATTTAATAAAACTCATGAAGTCGCTGTCTGTGGTTGCCTCTTGTCCTCCCCTTGCTGTTTGAAGCTTTATGGTCAGCTCTGAAGACAAACATCTAAACCTCTAATAGGGAGAATTCCTCCAACTCTCTCTGTGTCCTGTGAGCAGGCCAGATAATGATATGCTGGCAGGGCAGATTGCAGGGTTGCCGTTGGGCTTGAACTGTAAACACAGCGGAGAAACCTTGTTAGGACATTCCAGAAAGGTCCTCAAATGGGAATTCTTGGAAGAGCTTGTCGGATGTTTGCATTCTTCCTTTGGACCAGCAGTGCTATCAGCGTCTCCTGTGATCACTGCCCTGTCCTGAGTGAGAATTATGGGAGTAGAAATGAAGGCTAGCAGATGTCGGCAAACTGTGAACTGGACAGTGGTGATGCAAGTAAAGACAATAATTTCAGTACCATAAATCTTTTTTTATAGCCCACTGAGAATCTAATTTGATCACATCACAATCCAGTTTGAAGCTTTTTCAAACAAAGCATTTAAAAAAGCCCTCTGAAACCCAAGTCATTGAGCGTATTTTGCTCCTGTCTAATTTTTACTCACTGTGAGGTACTTTGTTACTCTTTTTTGCAAGTTTTGCACCTCAAATTAACAAGCACAACCATGGCCTGAACTAGGTCTAATACCTAAATGTCCTTTGAGCAGTATAACAAAGTTATAATGGCATATACATAATAACAAGGACAAATGAAAGTTACATTTAATTGATAATTTATTTAAAACGATGCAAAAACAAAACAATTTAAACAAATTATTCCACAATTCCCTGAGGGAACGCATGTGTGTACAACACAAGAAAAAAGGAATTTGGGCCATAAATCATTCACATGAAGAATTAGTTACATATTTACAAAGTTATCACCAATGGTGGAATGTAAAAGCTTAAGTTACTAGTTTTGCATTGAGTACTTTTACTTTTAATACTCAAACTGCATTTTCCTGATGAAACTTCTATACTTTTAATGAAGTAACATTTCCAATGCATTGCTTGAACTGTAAAAGAGTATTATTGTAGTGTAGTATCAGTACTTATACTTAAAGTAGTCACATTGTGCTTTTTGGCTTTTGCCCTTTCCATTACTGTGCTATATATCTTTTTGTGTGCATGTAATAGGTTTACAAAGTAAAAAAGCCCAAAGTCCCAAATTTGTAATGCTCACTTAGCTGCCAGCGTGGCACACCCTCGTGCTCTGCTTCTGACTGGCTAGTAGTCCGTACTGTGCATGTTTGACTCCCAACAAAGATGGAATAGAAATGTGATTCCTCACTCTGTAGCTAAAACAGAGAGCTCAACACATAGGGTGAAAAGAGGAGCTTCAGCAACGTTCAACAAAAATATGGTGTTTAAAAAAAATTGAACTATATAAACCTATTCTGATTACAATTGTGAACCTGAAGATTAGCATAATATGAACACTTCAAGTAAAGGATCTGAATACTTCTACCACTTCTCAGTTATTTTGGACACATTTTCATCACGTGGCTGTGCAGTTCAGTAAACAAACATGACTGCCCAGGCGTAGCTGAGAAGCTTTGTGCATTTGATAGCTCGTGTCATGCAAATGGTTGATTTTTTTTTTTACAATTTTTTTACTTTTAAAGCAGACGTGTCTGAGTTACAAAAACCAAATTGTAAAAATGAATAAACCAAAAGCTCCAAATTAGGCCAAAAACACAAAAAGATGTGAGGTTTGTATCCATTTAGTGTTTTTTTGGCCTAATTTGGAGCTTTTATACATAATGATGGCAGACAAATGATAAAAAATCTGCTCACTCAGACAATCAGTTGTCACAGTTGGACATTGTCACTTGGTAACAAGCAAGTTACAAAAACATTTAAAGATATAGTGTGCAACTGTTTTATATTAATGAACGTCCCATTCATTCACATTCACATTCACGTTACATTCAAGCCGTTGAAATGAGTTGATACAATGCTAACTATGACTATGGCCATGTTTATAAAATGGTGCCATCCGGAGAGAAGCAACATCAAGATCAAGATCAACACCTTGCTGATTCACTGATGTACACAATGCAGACACAGCTGATCCACTGACTTAATCTATTAGGATCAATGCACAATTTGACTTTTCAAATTTATTTTTCCGTTTTGTGTTATTGCCCATTTGGATTAGTCTCAGAATAGATATTTTCCCCTGCACCCCCCCCCAGCCATAAAAATAGACCGTCTGTGTATAGTAAGACAATGCCCTTCTTTAAATCAAGATAATAGTGTCTTTGTGTGTCAGCAGACACATCCAGGCCTTCAGTTGCAACCATTAACATATCTCACAGCTGAATCATCAGCAGTTACTGGCAGCAACACCAAAGGATGTCAACCCTAAAATCATGGATTTTCCCCAGTCGTCACTTTGAGGCTTAAAGCAAGTCAAACAGAAGAATAAGCTGCCACAGAGTGTGTTGCCTTTCTGAAATAAAAATGTATGAAATGCAGTGAATAATATCATGCTTACAAAACACTTGTAAAAAACAGTAATCCCTTTCTTTACCAACGCAAACATACTACAACAATAAGAGAACATGTAAACATTCAATGTTTAAATCAAGAATCAAGAATAAATTGAGCAAACAGACAGAGGAAAATACCAATTCAGATGGTGACAAAGGGAGAAAAATTGTCTGAAGTTGGTTTATGGTCACCATATTGTACCCGGCGTGTTGTTTGCGCGCCAAAGAATGATGTCATTGCACCATTCCCATCCAACAGGATGGCTCCAAACGTTGTGCACGACGCTTGGTCGTGCACCTCTGACTCTTTGTAACTAGGCGTGCTGTGCTTTCTATCTTAACATGGATGGCTGGGAAGACTGGCCGAGCAGGTTCAACAAACATCTGTGTGATTCTTCATGTTGAGACCACTGGTCATCAAATGGCCTTTAATTCGTGGTAAGAGACAGCCACTGACTGGGAAAAGAAGAGGCATTACACCGAAGGGTGACAAGCAACAGTAATGTTAACAATTAGTACACACAAATGCAATTTTTGGCATAACGTCAGTGTTTACCATGCATGTGTTTGCCAATGTTGCCAGGCAGCCTTCTTTCTTTAGTAAGGTGCTGTCACTCTGGTACGGTGTTGCTCCACCATGAGCTACCAGGACAGCTACTGTACTTCTTGTAGATTACGTCATAAATTTTACATGTTTCTTAAACTCTGCTGGACAGACACACAGTTATTTCAAAAGACGTTCCCTCATTTGGCGTGTTGATTATACTTGGTGACTGTGAACTCTAAAGCATGTATCAGTTTAATCCTCATCAATCCATTCAACGATCTCTCTGAGCAGCTTTTACTACGTTTTTCCTTTAAAATATTTTCTAATATAGTATAAAGTAGAAGCTAACTTTTTCAACATTAAGTCAAGTAAGTGGAGAGTATTCAGCGGCTGTACAGAATTTGATGGCTCAGTGTACAAGGTTGCGCAATGTAACCTTGGGGTATTGCACAACGCTAGTATGAGAGTTGTAGGTGGAAAAATAGCTAAGAAGTAGCTCATGTTTCACCTGCTCATTAAAGTAAAATGTAAACACCCTAATAGAAAGTAGTACTGACATGCTGAGGATGTGCCCTGCTTTTGGAAATACTGTAATGCAGGGGTCTTGAATGCTTTGATGCAGAGTAGAGACCCCCTACTACTGTACATATAACATGTTTTAATGTTAAATATACATGTGAATGGCACAGTGAATCCTTAAGCATACCTCTATGGCTACCACATGGCTACTGTACCTATGATAAGCTCATCTTCAATGTGCAAATCAAATGTTTTATTTCACAAAAAGGCCAAATTATCTTTCTTAATAATAGGTTGGATTCACATTATTGGACATTTTCAGACATATTTGAATTTTTGAAAAAAAGAGAAACTTTCAAAAACATTTTAGACACAACTTTGCGGCCCCCAATGCATTTACTCTAAAGACCCTTCAATGGTCACCGACCCCCTGTTGAATTTCTTTGCTGTAATGCATACCAGACTGTCTTAAACTGTAACATCTTTATCACATGGTAGAGTTGAGGGCTCAAATCAAACTCAAACTAATTTCCATCCTTCCCTCACATCCCAACCCCCCACAGCCTACCATGTTCATCCTCTACCTGCCTCTCCTCTCACCCTTGACTGACCCCCCCCCCACACACCCCTACCATGCCCCTCGCCCACCATCCCAGCCCACATTCCCCTCATTGCTTCTGGACCACGGAAAGCCCCTGGTACATTTCAGAGCTGTTGAGTTCATGTACAGACACAGAGCACCCCCCCCCCTTCATTTCAACGATGCTGCTGGCCAAAGCCAGCCATCAGATCACATGCTATGTGCAGCCTCAGCAGCAGAGGAGACCAGCTATTTGCTGGGGGCACACATGCTGGGGCCCGAATGAATGACTGGCATTCTGATGACCTCCCAGGACGGCAGCCGACGGCTGGGGTGGAAGGCTGTTTTAGGACATGGTGTCACGGCCTGTTGCTGTGTCATTAGTCTGCATTAGGCATGTTGTCTCCGGGGCCGAAGGCTGCAAAATGTTTTCCCACCTCTAAAGGGCAGCTTAGGCCGGTATTTATAAAGGGCCTCCGGGCTATGCCTAAAGTAACGTTGCTCACTTTGGTGCAGTTTTGCCTTAAAGGTTATTTAAGTGTCTAGAAAACCGTCTAATCTAGAAAACCGAAATGTTAGTAACTCAGCAAAAAAAATGTCTGGCATGCTAGCCCTGTGGCAGATAGCTTTTTGTTGTATAACTTTACGACTTGATTTCCATCTTGACACTTGACCTGTCAAGATGCCTTTCGCATGCCAGAATTACAAGTAACTCAGACAGAGTTATACAGAGTGTTTCACTGAGTAAGTTTTAAGTGGCCTTAAAGAAATGGTTACAAAATACCAAGGAGCATTTACCGTTTCAATTTATTTTTACATTTTACGACCAAGAAAGCAAAAAGCTTGTTGACATAGCTATCCCATCACTTGGTTTATAAGTTGGTTGTATTGTCTGCACTTGTTATGCTGTTTTATCTTGTGGTGTAATAATTGTTTTACTAGAGGACCGCAATGGAAATAAGCCTTTGTACTTTGTGTTTTTATCCTCTGTGATTTTAATGCTGGTCTGTGTCATTACTGCTGTGCAGTGTTATGTTTTGTTTTTTTAAATCATCAAATAAAAGAAAAAATAAGGTGGCGCTGCTTTAAGTGAAGGGGACTGACAGAAAAAAGCAGGAGAAATGAGAGGATGGGAAGAGAATGGAAAAGGGAACATCATTACAGTGACACTCAGCTATTTGCCCTCAGCGCTGTATGAGTAATATGTCTAAGGGCAGAGGCCAAATATTCAGAGTATTTTGAAACAGAGAAGAAACAATAAAGTAGTCACGGTGATTTTGATCTCACGTGTTAAAGATGCATCAAAGTGTTTTATTACCCAATAGCACAACATTTCCATAAATCCATGTAGAATAGGGTTGTTTTTGAATACCTCAACTGTTAGTTCAACAGATAAGGGAGATTTCTGCTTTTGAAATGTTTTATTTTTATTGTTTTGGTTCACCAAAATGTCACATTTACAACTGCCTGACAATAGTTCATTGTTGGCAATAATATAATAATGCGGTATTTTCATGTGAAGTATCTTTGCCAGGCATTTCGGTCATACAGTGTGTAGTCTTTAACTTTATTAGCTTGCTCGCAGCTCTTTGTTGTAAAGGTGACTTGTGACTACTATAACAGATTGCAGTGTGTTGTGTTGGGAAATGTTACGGCGGTCAATGACTGACCTCTAAATGTTTTAGAGGTCAATACGTTTCCTACAGCATTGTACTGTAAAAGCTTCCAGTCAAATAGAGCGCATCATTTTGTAGTCTTCTACTTTTAAATGCTGGTTACAAAGCACAAAACACAAGAAGGCTTCTCAGATATCATGACTGAGGAAAAAAATGTGGATTTTCCAGTTTTGCCGACATACAGGGTTGGGTGCATGTGGTTTCTAAGAAAAAACCTGAACATCACAGTTGGGGTCAATGGAAGCATGTCAAATTAATAAATAACTATATAATTTAATTCATTTCGTTATGACATCTAGCTCACTATTATTGTAAGATGTTCTCAGTTGTGCATTGTAACACTGAGTCACGTTAAAGGACTAGTTTGATTTTTTAGGGAAATAGGTTTGTTTGCATTATTGCCGAGAGTTGGATGAGAAGATTGATACCACTCTCGGTGTCGGTAGGTTAAATATGCAACTACGGCTAGACACTTAGCTTAGTTTAGCATTCAGACTGGAAATAGGGAGAGATAGCTAGCCTGGCTCCGTCTGAATGTTCCATCAACATCCATCTACCACCATCCAGCACCTCTCACTTATAAAGCTCACTAATGAACAAAGTATGTAATGTTTATTTGAACCGTACAAAAACTTAAAATGAGGAGTTGAAGTTTACCTAAAATGACGTTTTTGGCAACATTTTGTGCACACAATTGGATGGATTACTTTTGGTCTTACTTTCAATCAGCAACGAAAGTCGACACAACACAATCTGCCCTCTATGACTGCACTGCACATCTGTCATATTTGCACACTTAACAGATTCATCTGTTGTCTGAAGTCTGTCTGCTTTGAACGTCTGGAAATTCCCTTGAATGGAGCTCAGCTTGCTGCAACACGCAGAGATTTCTCGACTCTTCACTTTGAACAAATATGTAACCAACGGAGTATTTATTTACTCCACTTTTGCTCTTCACAGGTGTTCGTCCAGAATTAGGTTAGATCATGCTTGACCTACTTGCCTCGACAACGTTTCATCAGCCCTAGCATCACAATCCAAGGTGTTGGGGAAATACGAATACATGGGAAGCTCGTCGTCAGTAGTTTCCTGAGAACAGGATACCACTTGAGTGCAGCACACCTTGTCCTTGTCTTTTGTGTACTGTGTGAATGAGGACGCCGTCCATAGATGTGAGAGCAAAGGAGCGGAATCTATCCCACTCCTTCCAACAATATCAGTTACATTCCTCACCAATCCTGCCCTATCAGATGACCTTGTCTGCTGTTCTGTGTCATTCTTTCCCACACGGTCCGACACTGTAACATACATCCTGTTCTATCCAGCCCCTTTAACTCCTGTCTCATGCCAGGTACAGTCATCACATTCTCAGACCGTCCGAAGTGATCTACAGACTTTTAGATGTATGGGGATGAGAACTGAGAGAGATGAAAAGAGAGACAGAGTCGAACATCTTGTTGTTTGGTCCTCAGTTTGACAAAATGACAAATCTCTCTTTATGTTATTACTTATCTATACAATGACAAGAGAAACAATCTTCAATATTGTCTTCTGATGGCATCCAGTTCCTTTTAAACCATCCCAGAGTAGAATACATCCTAATTACAATATTAGGTTATGTTGTTTTTATAAACCTGTTGAGTAGTTTTCTCTTTGCTGTTTGGACAATGGATCGTTTTCACTATCTTGATGTGGTTTAACAGATGCTGATTTAACAGTTAGTGACAGACGAGTAACGGCTTTCTTCATCATGTGCAGTACATATCTATACATGAAGCCAAGCGATCTTTGGTTTGGAGGAAAACTACCTTTGCAAGCTCTGGTTCGGGGTATTACTTGAAAGTAAAACTCTTATTTTGTTGATCATATCTCAGCCCCTCAGATTTATTATGCCTTACCTCCAGTTTGAAGACTTTCAAGACGTTCCTGGCCACACATACTGAATATTTTCCAGTCATTTATTTAAGTGCATGGAAGAATTACAATTGTAAAAAACAATTTGGATAAGTTTGGATTTTCCACGCTGCAGCTGTGAAGTTTTTACATTTTTAATCCATCGGTTAACCAATGAGTTAATATAGATACATTTATTAATTAAGCTTTATTAATTAAGTTTGGTTTCTGGGTTGTACGTGAAGGCCTGAAAGTCTGAAAGTAGAAAATAGTCCAAACATGACAAATGATGAATTCATTATTTATAAATGTTAACTTTCTAATATTAAACTGCATGAAAGTGAAACTTCAGAACTGTCTTGGAATTCACATAATAACAGAAAATAAATACTGTATAGTACAATAATGTTTAATATTCAATATGTATATACTTTGTATTGGAAAAAGTAGTATGTACCTTTAAGGGCTCCCCCTTCGTGTGCACACACACACACACACACAACCAGATTTTGTCTTCCTGCCTCCCTCCCTTTGACAAATATATTTTGATACTGACTTTAAGGCCCAGATGAGTAAATTTAGAGTCAGACTGTTTCCAATTGTGTAACTGGTAGTTTGACTACTCTCACTGTTGCCTCATTTGTGCTCATGTCTCCACCAAAACCTCAAGAGCAATATGATTTTACTGTGTAGGCCTGGAGCAACATCACAATTGTGTTTTCTTTCCCCCAAAGGCAGTTATCTTTGCACAAACAAGGAATAACTCATGAAATGTAGGTTTTGTTTGCTTTTTGGTCATCTACAGTCACTGGGGAATTTTATTGGCATGCCATTTTTAGATGTTCATCTCCTGTAATGACTTTTTGAAAGCATCCATAATTTTCAAAGGGTCAGCCTTGCATTCCTTTGGAAGTTCACAGGAAGTGTGGCACAATGGAGGTCAAAATGGCCAGAGGCGTTGTCTACCAGCAGAGAGAGAGAGAGAAAGAGACATACACACACGCACACAGTGAGTAGAGTAGAGGAAGTAGTGAGGTGGTGTTAAATGACATGACCATTTTTTCAAAAGGTGCTGTGCTGCTGAAGGGAAAATGGAAACATGTTCCACTTTGCTGACCAGTCGCCTCCATGTGAGTGCCGCCCACAGAGACGCAGTGTCTGCATGCTTTTCTTAAAAGAGCCCTCATCTGAAACATGACAAGAATGTGTGTTAAATTAAGGAGGAAAGAGCCAGAGAGATGATGTGGACACATACCATTGTCAGTTTAATAGCAACTCATTGGGTGTATAGATTTTTTGGTTCAATGCGATAATCATCCTGAGGCCATGAGGCTACATACTGTACAACAATCAATCACCGTTGTGCTTTGATTGCACCCGTTTCTATCCCGATTCAGTTTGCATGCATTTCGTCTGCTGCAGGCTTCTGAAGGGAAAATCTTGATTGTGCTAACGCAGGATAACATCTCTAACCCTCCCTCTTTGTTTATTTCTTTCTTTCCCTCCCCTGCCCAAATACATGATTACAATGTTATCACTAAAATCTCTGTTATTTGAAAAGCCTATGGTAAAAGTCCCTAAAGTCCTCGACATAGCAGTTTCGTTCAAGTGGGTAACATATAGTTCAGTCTTGTCTTTTGGCTCGTACAAAAATAAAGTGTCACAAACATTTGTTTTCTCCCTTGAGGCTGGATTTCTAAATCTCAAAGAAAAAATAATGTTTCTCCGTGTTGATGTCTCTCATCTAGAGAAGATGCAGACAGACATTGAACTGTGTGACCTTTTACTGTAAATGACTTTATATGTGACAGGGGGAGGGTTAACTGTCCTCCTGACTGTCCAACCATCCATCCGTACATGTGATTCTTAGTGTCTCAGCAGGAGAACAACCCCTGCATGTTTGGGATTTGTGCCCATGTGTGGCATTCTACGGGCCCTGCTCTGCAGCACATAGTGTGATGTTGGGTACAAAGAGACACTTTGTTTGTAGTAATGGGGCAAGCAGACCTCAGATTCCAGTGGACAGCTGACACACACCACACAGTGACACACAACTCTCTCTTCTCTGTCTCGGTAGTACATTTTTATATATTTATTCATTTTTATCCTAAACTTGTGTACATTTTCAATTATTTGTTCTTATACTGTTATCCTGTTGTTTCATGTATATTATGTATGTGTGTTCTGTGCGCATTTTGCTGCTGAATTTCCCATTTTTTTGGTATCAATAAAAAATCTATCTATATATCTATCTATCTATCTATCTATCTATCTTTCTATCTATCTATCTATCTATCTATATATCTATCTATCTATCTATCTATCTATCTATCTATCTATCTATCTATCTATCTATCTATCTATCTATATATCTATATATCTATCTAGCTATCTATTTATCTAGCTATCTATCTATATATCTAGCTATCTATCTAGCTATCTATCTAGCTGTCACACAGAAGACCCAAACAACATATTAGATAGATATTAGAGAAACACTAAGGAAGTACATTTACTCAAGTACAACTTTGAGTATACTTAAGTATATCCATTTTATTCTACTACTTCTACTACTACTACTACTGCTACCACTACTACTACTACTACTTCTATTTTTCAAAGAGAAATATAATAATTTTGACCTTACTGTACTACACTAAACCTATCAGTTCCTACTTTTAGATTTTACATAACATGTACAGTTTAAAAAATATGAAGCGTTGTTATCAATTAAACAACCAACAATGTGCAGAAAATCTGCTCCGTCTAGACCAACTATAACATTAAAGTATGCATATCATTATATAATTCATATAATAAAATAAAAATTTGAGTTGTGATTTACTACTATATGTTCATTTAATACTTAAGTAGCCTACTTTTTAAGATTAAGATTCTACATGTAAAACAGGCAGTTTATAAAGAATGGTCACTTGTAATGGATTATTTTAGCAATTACAATTTCATTTCATTCATGAATAGATGTATGTAAAGCTATAAACATTTGGCTTTGATAGGGTCCATTTTGCTTATTGAGGACACTTTATTTTTTACTTGTAGGCTACTGAGCCTACTTTATTACAATTTCAATGCAGAAATTTGACTTTTTACGGTGTGATGTTCCACCTTGTACTTAAATAAATGATCCGGATACTTCTTCTCCACCACTAAATGAGTTCATATCAGAGAAACACAAAAAGTCAGGTAGCCTAGTGCCTTTTACTGAGCATTATTGCATTTATTCTTAAAGCTAGAATGCTAATAGACTATCCTAAACTTCTTTCTAACTTCTCATTGAAGCTAAAGCGCACATGCAGCCTCCCTCCTCCCCCCTCCTGCGTGGTTTTACGCTTTTGATCCCAGAGGGACCTCGCGTTTTACATTCCTGGCATTCCGACCTCAGTCCCTCCTCGGTTACTTATTATCGCCGCCTGCTCTCTCCACAGTCATTTCACAGCGAGAAAGGACCGCGGCTGCCCGTCTGGGGGAGGAACATGAGACAAGTTTGACTCGATAAAAAACCTCATGGAAATAGTGGAATAACTCTGAATGTGTTTACTTCGAGATCAAGAACACCATTTCGTTATGATGAGAGCGTGAGCTGGTAAGAAGAGCGTCTCTTTTTCTGCCTTTGTCAAAACAGAAAGAAATGCGCACAAACATGTATAAAGTAGCTTCATCGTTACTTCTGGTTCAGATTTCTGGGAATGTAATGTTTTTTTTTTAATGGAGTTAAAAGCCATTTACTGTGTTTTATGACGACAGTTGTGCTATAAGACTAAAGATGAAGTTTATAATGCGGTTTTGTGCGCTTTTGCTCCCCCGTGAGATTGGAATTTTTGGCGCATGCAGTTTTTTTTTTTTTGCCTACTGTGGAAAATGTCTCCACATCTCTGTATTGTCGCTGTTGGGGAAGTAGACACAAGGCTGCACTATTGTCATGTTATACTCGAGCTCAAACTTTGATCATTGTCCAAAAGGAGATATGTTCACATCACATTCAAGTCATTGAAGCAAGTGCACGTTGCATTGTTGTTGTTACTGCAAAGGCCTACATGCCTAAAACACAACCTTTATTTTGTATGCGACTTGTGTGGATAGACTATACCTAGTTGTTTCCTGTTAATTATGTTTAACTGATTGTACCTTTTATTTTCTCATTCTTCTCTGTTCCAGGTTAATAGCTGAATTATTTGAATATTTTCAAAATAAGAAAGAGCTCAAGAGGTCTTTTGAGAAGATAACAAAGTACACAAAGCATTATGTCGTCCACTGAAGAGCCGTCTGGCACGGTCCTGCACCGGCTTATCCAAGAGCAGCTGCGCTATGGTAACCCCACAGACACCCGCACCTTATTAGCCATCCAGCAGCAGGCCCTGCGTGGAGGCAGTGGAAGCAACAGTGGACCCAGCAGTGGAGGCGACATGGGCAGGAGCCCACGATCCTCTCTGGAGAGTCTCACCCAGGAGGACCCTTCGTTCCCTCAGCTCTCTGCGAGGCAGGAACCCCAGGGCCAGGAGCACCAGGGTGACTACCACCACTCAGAGAGTGGCTACCAAGTCTACCAGCTACATGGGGAGGAGCTGCCAACTTATGAGCAGGCCAAGGTGCACTCTCAGTATCTGGCCTCTCACATGCTCCTGCATGAGGGGGCCTTCCACGAAGAGGCAGATCTGATGGACCTGAAGCTCAGCCATGTGCGGTCCCTCAGTGAGCATTGCATGCAGATATCTCTGGAGAGGAATGATGCGGCTGCTAAAGCAGAGGCCATCAGGAGCACCTCTCACAGCTACCCTGAACTTCCTTACTATGCACCACAAGTCCTCCAGAGCACGAGGCAGAGCCTTGACAAGCGCAGCCCACCTCCAGAGTACTCAGCCCCCATCCAGGGTCAAGGATTTATCCCTCATCAGGGCCAGGAGCCAATGCAGGCACAGCAGCACAGGTACAAAGACAACTTGAGAGATCATGTGTGTTATTGCGTGTGCATGTTTTTAAACATTACATCATATTCCATGGTGTGGTTTTTTAACTAGAGCCAGACTTTCAATCATCTTCCCGGACTTATCATTGTGTTTCACATGCGTAAACACATACTTATCAATGTGAGTCACACCGTAGCGTGTGTACCGATTTGCTTCTTGAAAAACTCCCTAAAGAGAACAAGTCTAGCCCTGTAGGTGTTTGTAATGCCTGGCATAGTGGAACAGGATAGTTTCACATGCTTGTGTTGCCTTGGATGCTTTTACAAAAGTATGTTCCTCATATAGGCTTTTACATTCTTTACAGCCACTGGAGTCATCTTGTCTGCTCGCCAATAGACAGGAGTAGAGTGATATTTCAGATGCCTTGCTAAAAAATAAAGTTCACACACCTTTAACTTTAGCTGGCGGCCCACAAATTCCGATGCGCAATTAAGATATGAACTTGTTTTTCACTCACCAATGTCTCTCTAACAGGTATGTCCAGTCGGCTGAAGTCCCCTGCTACAGCACATTCAGCACCCTGCCTTCTGTTGGCTTGGAGGAACCTAACCAGGTGGAGCTGCTGCTGATGGAGAATGAGAGGCTGAGGCAAGAGTTGGAAGCACACAGGGAGAAGACTGGCCGTATTCAGAAGGCAAGGAGAGAGAGAAAATTCATTTTCATTGCTGCTTTCAGAGGTCTTGTTGAAGGAGAACAAATACTTAAGCTACCTTTACAGTTCATTTTGGGGGATTTTACTTACCCATTTAATACAACACAAAATTAGGGGTGGTCACAGCAAATGCAAATCAATTTCAGAGGGAAATAATATTCCAAAGTTATTTAGTTGCTGAACAGCCAGACATCATGCTCCATCTCAAGCCACTTGTCTATGAAACCCAACCCCAGTCAACAGTTGTCTCTAAAACGTCCAACTCCAGGCCCACTCCCTCATCTGGATGGGACAGATGAGATTACCAGCTGCTACCTTCCATACCACTGATGCACAAACAGAGGTCACAGCCTGCTACTGTGTTTACACACTCCTTTCATTGTGGAGCTGACCTTGTAGAGGCCAGAGTGCGTGTGTTTTAGTTCTAGGGAGGCCATAGATTTTCAGCGTAATCTAGGGCTTGTCAGACAGCAGTCGATTGGGTTGTGACCCACACACTCGGGTAATGGGGGTGGGGGTCTATGGCAGGTGGTGGTCTGCTGTGTAAAAAGTGAAAGGTTTTGTTTGTTTATCCTCATTCTCTCCTCTTATGATCAACTCTCAAACCAAACAGGCCTGAAATGAGCACATTTTCTTGTTTAGCATGGTTGAACAACAGATTTAGAGACATTTGACACCTTAGCCAATCTTTGTAAAATCCACTCCACTCTCTGCTGGAGTTATGTCACATGGCCATTGCCTTGTCTCAGCCTTAAAGAATGATAATTGCCGGGGTTGGAAAGTTTCTCCGTCAGGCCGCAGCCATGAGTAAACATGCCTCTGTGACTGCTATAATGGTGGGTCTTTCTTAGCCGTTTCCACAACCCAGGAACAGGCATGCACACCTTCCCTCCGCTGGCAGCCTTCCCAGACCTCTGTGTGTGTGTGTATGTTAACTTGTGCTTTTGCGGTGTGTTGTGTACGTGCGCGCTCCTGTGCGATCACACACCTGGAACTAGAGCTATCAGCCCACAGGAATGTAGATATAAATCAGTCTCACAGGGAGTGGTGCAGGCTTGAATTCCTTTTCACAATTATACCACACACATAAACACACACACACACACACAGAGTGTACTGTATACACACAGTTCCATATGTACCCATATAATGCATATATGTACAGTATATAACCAAAATACCTCTTCTCCACCTTCTTTTTTTCTTCCAACCCTCCCCCCCCCCAACCTTCTGCTCTGTTCTTTCTTTTCTTCCCTTTTTCAGTTGGAGCAGGAGATCCAGCGCATTTCCGAGGCATATGGGACATTGATGCAGGGCAGCTGTAAGAGGGAGAATCTGGAGCAGACACTGAGGAGGAGGCTAGTGGCTGAGATCAGGAGGCTGCAGGATTTTAACAGAGACCTTAGAGGTATGGACAACTGCCACACACACACACACACACACACATAATACCATATCTACCATAATGTCAGAGCAAGACATATTTTACAATGTAGTCTAATTCAATACTTTGTTGCGCTACAGAAAACTTGGAAAATGCCAGAACACATGTTGCAAAAGAAGTAGAAGCAGCTGACCATAACCAGCACATCATGGCCAAACTCCTTGAACAAAGTAAGTATGTCATTCTATTTGGCTGGACTCCTCTCCCAGGCTCTCTGTTACATCCTCCTTTTGTAATCAACGTGCTTTATTGGATCATTTCGTAGCATAGCATGGGGCCCTTTTTGTAGCTAAGGAGGCCATCCTGCATGCAGGAATTCCACTTGCATAACCTGAGCTTATTTGGCGAGAAGGCTTAATAATAGGGAATTTAATCCATGCACCTCTTGGCAAAGGGAAACGAGCAGGCTCTAAATCACAGAGCAGCAGTGGAAGTGGTAGAAATGAGGTTCCACCACCTGTTGTTAGTGTGATTTATGTTGTCTGTTTAAGGAACTGGACTCAAGCAGAGTGGTGGTGTTTGTATGGCCTTGATGAGGAATGCGTTGTGCTATGTGGGTCAAAGGGATAGGGCAGCTTTCTCCCCCTTCCGCCTCCTTCCTCCTCTCAGCATTCCAGGAGTGCTTGGCTAAATGAAGAGCACTAGCCGCCATGTAGCAACTCTGGTACTTAAAACTGTTGTTGGACTCAGGGGACAAATTTTGGATTTACGCTCAGATGTGTTAAAGAAAGAACTTTAGGCAGATTTGGACTATTAAGATCATGTCCACATTTATCTAGCATGTGACTAACCTGCCCACCGTGGCTTTTCTTTCACTTCAGATGAGGAGCAAAACTTTGAGCGGGAGCGCGTGGAGCGGGAGCTGGAGCGATTGCGTTCCACGGCGGAGGAGCAGGGCCAGAGGGCAAAGCGACTCGAGGAGGCCCTAGACACAGCTCGTGGACGAGGTCGACAGCTTGAGGAGGAGTTGCGGAGGAAGAGGGCCTATGTGGAGAAGGTGGAGAGACT
Source organism: Etheostoma cragini (assembly GCF_013103735.1). NCBI lineage: Eukaryota > Metazoa > Chordata > Actinopteri > Perciformes > Percidae > Etheostoma > Etheostoma cragini. The sequence continues at coordinate 16,582,335 of NC_048418.1, forward strand.
TCAGAGTGCGCTGGCTCAGCTACAATCCACCTGTGAGAAGAGGGAGAGCCTGGAGACAAGGCTGAGGACACGACTAGAGCAGGAGCTGAGGAGTTTGAGGGCCCAACAGGTAAATATCATCTCCTAAGAAAACTAACAAAAAGCTTGACTTCTGTACTTCATCATTGAAGTAGTTTTAGTATTTCTTGCCATCTGTTTCAAATCCACTCTCTCTCCATTTCAGAGGCAGTCCCAGCCACCAGGAGTGACCATGAGCTCCCTCCAAGAGCGCCTGCTTGAGCGCGAGGAGCGAATCCTGGCACTCGAGGCCGACATGGTGCGCTGGGAGCAGAAGTACCTGGAAGAGAGCACCATGAGGCAGTTTGCAATGGAGGTGGCCGCCACTGCCGCTGCCCAGAGGTAAAGCTTGTTGGCTTTTGCTTGACATTTGCAGGAACATCCTACATAAACTTTTTCCATGTGTATTATTTTCATTTGAGTTAAGCCCAGGACATTACCTTTTCCCTTGCAGAGACACCACCATCATCAACCACTCGCCTTGCCACTCCTCTAACAACAGTTTCAACGACGACCTGCCTGTTGCCAACTACAGGAATCAGGAGATGGAGAACAGGATCCGCGCTCTTTACGCTCAGATTTTGGAAAAGGACGCCGTGATCAAGATCCTCAACCAGCGGCTGCATCAGGACCAAGGGCGGAAGGACGAGCAAAGTCCCCGCACAAACCTCCTGAATACAGCGGGGGCACCTCTCCGACCCGCCTCCTCCACCCCCTCCATCAGCACCACCATTAGCAACACAAGTAGTAGGGGTAAGGAGCATAATGTTGCCTTTTAAATAATTCATTTGGGTGGTACTAAGGCTTAGCAGCCTAGTACTTCTTACATTACACACACACACACTGTATGTTCCATTCAAATGTACTTCTGATCTAGACCAAGGTCTTAAAAGTGTCACTACAATCTTCATAATCGATGGGTTAGGAGCATTTCTGACAGTTCCTGTTGTCTTGTAGGTAAGAGTGTTTCAGATGATCAGACTTTGCCAAGCCATCAGTTCTCTGCTCAGTCTCGACCTGCAACGCTAGAACGGCAGGTGGCGGGAACAAAAGCCAAAGAGGCTGCCAGCACAACTAAGCTCAACAGTGGTGAGTGATCTATCAAATATGCATGAGCGTGTTTGTTTACGAGGGCCAACAATCCATCCGATAACGCCCTCAGTATAAAACTTGAATAATAAACGATTTGCACTCAAAAATAAATAAGCCTTTTACAATCTCAGACCCTACTACACAAAACACATAAATACAGCCTTTAAGTATACTCTTCATGAAATGAGTTTTAGACCTCGGCTTCATGGATGTTCTGATTGATTAACCATGCTGCTGCCTAACCAGCCAATCAGATACCATCTGTCCAGGTCATGGTTCATAATGTGGGCTTTGAGGAATGTGCATGGTTAGGACATAATGTGGATCTATTGACTGAGCATATTTACCAGAGTGGTCTGTTTGAGTGTGGAAAATCTCTGTTAACCTTTAATTGTTGATAGCTGAGCTGTATCTGGGACACTTTTCCACTGTTTTACCCTTACAGCATTTATATAACTATTCATTCTTTCTTTTTTTCAGACAAGGCGCCTAAGAAGTTGCTATTAAACCCCTTCCAAGGCCTGAATGAGCTGGAGTCAGAAGCAGTGGAAATCTTCATTTAAAGAACTGAGAGGTTGATTTTGAATGGGGTGGGGGGGTGGGGAGGGCAATTCTAGGAATCTGTGAAGAGTGCAAGTCTTTGAATAGAGAGTGGATTAAATATTGGATGCAAGAATGTCGTGGAAAGAGGCCAACGCACAAAAAAAAGGACTGTTTTCACATTTTAAAAGACAGAGCTGTGCTCCGACTCACTCCCTCTCACTAAACTGGACAGCTGCAGGCAGTCTGCCCGGCTGGGAGATAAAAGATTAATCTTCTGAGGTACTCGGACAGTATTGTGGATTGTAATTGGGCAACATGTTCTCAGAGTGTGTATGCCAAATATTTATAAAATTATATATATAAAAAATTGCTGCTTTTTTCCCCCTTTTCATTACCCACCTGTTTTTCTCCTCTCCAAATCCAGTGAACTAGGAAGCTACATATTTATCTTATCTGGTTTCCACATTCCCTTATATAACGACTTCAGACTCATGCTCTTCTAGATAAATATTCAATAAAGGGTTATCTATGTGACCTCCAGTCCCCATTCTCTCCAACAGAACATGTCAATTTGAGTAACTTATTTCCCATCAAGTGGATCTTATCTCTTCTTATCAAATTATTTCTCTTTGTTCAATAATTTAAGCTTATAACACATGAAACACTGCTGATTTAGATGCTCTCGCTGTCCATGCTGCAGACGCCCGAGTAGCTGGTTCTACAAAGGCTCAGCAGGGTGTGAACAGTCAAATGCATAATATATAAAAGAAAAACTGACACAGTCATGGTGTTGTTTGTGATTTTGGAAGGGTGTCGCATCATGGTGTTGATTTCATCATATGTTTCTTCTGATGACTTTCGTTCTCAAAGTATGTTTGCATGTGTGATAACAGGGTGTGAGTGCGTTTCCCCACGCGGTGATTCTGCTGGTTTGGTCACCATTGTGGGAGAAAAGTTGAAAACTACACCATGTTGGTTTTTTTGTTTACTGTGAGCTTTGAACTAACAAACAGGTTAATTATTATTATTATTATTATTATTATATATTTTATACAGATGTTTGTATTGTTATTTTAGATTGCTTTGAACAGGATGCCAAAGAGTTTTATGTATGTTTGTTGTAAGTTATGTGACGACAATCACGGTCATGTCAAGCTGTACACAACCAACCAAGTGTTGAATTTAAACAGACATTTCTGTGAACTTCAAAACAATATGAAGGTTATTACAGTTGAATTCATGCAACATTTCATAAAGCAATAAAATATTCTAATATACATTGACAGTCTCAGTGACTTGTGAACAGTTTAATTTTGTTCTTGGCAAAAATATCTACCTATTATTTATTTGCTGACATAAAGATTATCTCAAAATTGCTCATACTTGTTGTAAAAAAAAAACAACTCATAGTTTTTCTGGTGAATGTTGTCTTCCGGTTTTTAGGCCCTCCTGTCTTTCTCATTGTCACCCTACATTCTCATTGCTGTCGTCTCTTTCCACCACAGAGAAGTGCTCTTCATTAATGAATACCATAGCTGCATTCTTTTGGGTTCAACTTTCTCGGGTGGCCTGCTCTCTTGTCCTCTTCTTGCCATGAAGAGCATGCTTGACATAGATCACATTCACATAAGGACACGTAACCCTATAAGTGACAAAGACAGGTTTCACCCAGATTAGCTGCTAACGCCTTGTGAAATTCCTATGTGCCCTCCATCCACCTTTGCTTGCATGCATTCCTAAATGCTTTTATTGTCTCCAATTTAACTCACACCCAGAGGTGTTCACCAACTATTTCAGGACATGCCATACGATATACAGTATAGATGAGAGAATGGAGAGCACTGTTATGTGGTGTCCGTTTCAGGATGGAACTCTCTAACACTTCCCCCCCACACACACAAACACACACACACACACACACACACACACAACAGAGCCACAGTCATCACCGTGTACCAGTTTTGGGCCGTATACGTATAACAGTTTGACAATGAGACTTCACAATGCGGCAGGACAATGAACATTATGGTGTCATCATTTCACACTCCCATGTTTCACCAGATGTTCTACTGCATGCAAGGTCAAAGTCAAGTTCAAAGTTTATTTATATAGCACATTTACAAACAGTCACTACCACCCCAAAGTGCTGTACAATTATTGATAACAACATAATAAAAGGGCATAACAAATATCCGGAAAACCCATATAAGCAGAATATGCCAGAAACAACAAAAATACAAAAGATAAAAGCTTTGCTCAAATCAATACAACAACAAAATGTCACAGCTCAGCTTGTGTTAAAAGCCAGTGCGAAAAGATGAGTTTTTAAAAGTGATTTAAAACTCTCAACAGAGGAAGCTGCTCTAATGTTCAGAGGGAGAGAGTTCCAGAGCTTAGGACCTGCCACCGAGAAAGCTCTGTCCCCTCTGGTTTTCAGTCTAGTTCTGGGACAGTCTAAAAGCAACTGGTCAGCGGACCTGAGTGCTCTGACTGGAGCGTGCAAAACCATGATGGTGCCAGCCCATTAAGAGATTTAAAAACAAACAATAAGATCTTAAAATGGATTCTAAAAACAACAGGCAGCCAGTGGAGAGACGACAGTGCAGGAGTAATGTGGTCTTAGCGCCTTTTTCCTGTCAGCAGGCGTGCAGCCGCATTTTGGACTAGCTGTAATCGGCAAAGTGAAGACTGCGCAAGGCCATAGTACAGTGAGTTACAGTAGTCCAGGCGATTTGTAATCAAGGCATGCACAACTGTTTCCAGTTGGCTATGGGGCAGGTAAGGCTTGACCTTCCCAAGAAGTCTGAGCTGAAAAAAGCTTGTTTTTACCACTGAACTGATTTGTTTATCGAGTTTAAAAGAACTGTCAATAAAAACACCAAGAGTTTTTACAAGTGGGCAGCAATTTGAGAACATAGGACCAAGAGCATTGTTAAAACCAGAGACATCGGGCTTCCCAAAAATTACAACTTCAGTTTTTTTATCATTTAAGTTCAAAAAATTCAATGACATCCAGTCTTTTACGTCATGTAGGCATTTACTCAGAGCTTCAACTGAGTTTGTTTTAGAATTCAAAGGTAGGTAAATCTCTATAATCTATAATATCTATAAGCATATACAGCGAGAACAAGACTGGGCCTAAAATTGAGCCTTGAGGCACTCCGCTGTCAATTGGGGCTTTATTTGAGTAAAAAGGCCCAAGGTTTACAGAAAAAGACCTGTCTGTCAGATATGACTGAAACCACTTCAGAGCTGTGCCCTTAATGCCTGCACAGGACTCGAGTCTTGTCAATAAAATCTTGTGTTCAACCGTATCGAACGCTGCAGTCAAATCTAAAAGCACTAAAACAGCAGAGCTACCAGAATCAGAAATTAAAAAAAGATAATTAAAAACTTTTAAAAGAGCGGTTTCTGTACTCTGACAAGATCTAAAACCAGACTGGAATTTTTCAAAGATGTTGTTCGAGTTTAGGTGTAACTGAAGTTGGGCGTATACCACTTTTTCTAGAACTTTGGATAAAAAAGGTAACTTAGAAACTGGCCTGTAGTTGGACAAAACAGAAGGGTCCAGATTGTACTTTTTCAGGAGGGGTTGTACAACGGCCTTTTTAAAAGCAGCTGGAACACACCCAGTTGTAAGAGACAAATTTGTCAAATTTAAAATACAAGGCCCAACAGAGTCAAAAACATCTTTAAAAAGCTTGGCAGGAAGGCTGTCCAATGAGCAGACGGAGGGTTTCAAACTATGGACCGTTTTTGCCAATTCAGAAAAAGATATTGGCCTAAAATCTTCAAAAACAGCTGAACAGAAAGGTATTATACTGGGATCTGGCACAGCACAAAGGGTTAAAGCCCAGATTCTGGACACCTTATCAGTGAAAAAATCTGTCACAGAGAAGGGCACTAGGAATAATACCAGTATGTTCAGCGGGATTGATTATCCTATTAAGGACATTAAAAAGGACATGAGCTTTGTGACAGTTGTTTTGCACAAGGTTTGACATAAACTGAGTCTTTGCAGCTTTAACAGCGACCTGGTAGTTAGACAAACAGTCTCTTAAAATCCCCAGAGACACATGGGGTTTGTCTTTTTTCCACTTTCTCTCAGCACGGCGACATTCCCTTCTGAGAGCACGAGTAGTGACATTGTGCCATGGCTCCCCATTTGAGCCAGAGCTCTTGTGCATGAACGGTGCTATTGAGTCAAGGATTTCTGTGCACGTAGAGTCAAATAAAGTAACCATCTCATCAATGTCCACATTTAAAAAAGAGGTCTGCAGTGACATAAATGGAGAGGTGTTGAACGCTGCAACAAAAAGGGAAGCCGTAGATGGATTCATTGCACGCCGCAACATGTGTGTGAAATATAAAATATGGCTGCGGTAGAAAAGATTTCACACATTTTGGTTTATAAATGCAGAGCTGAGTGGAGCAATAAGTCGTGAGTCATGTGCTCTCATCTCCATGTAGAGTGAGGAAATGAGACATTAAATGTCTCTGTTAGTTCAACATCACAATTTCTTCCTGTTACTCTGGTTGAGACATAATAAAACGTGGACTAGAGTAGCCGTGTGCTCATCCACAAAAGCTCATTGAGATTGAAGTTGAGTATCAAAACATCCCAAGAATGCAATAGTTTAGTACCTGCCTGCTGGAATTTGAGTTTATTAGTGAAGTTTCAACACAACTCATCCTCAGACGAAGAACTGTATTGGGTTGAAATGTTGTCGGCAAGGGAGCTGTCAGGCAAGTGTGATGTGTACTTTTCTACTGTATTCACATAATAAAACAGACAGCAACGCTGGTATTGTTTTCACCTTGTATGTGTGTGTGCTACTAGGTGTTTTGTCTGTGTGTCTGCAAATAGATTTTGTCACCACAATAGTGTCACAAGCGTGCAACATGCTATCACTATACAGATGTGTAATTGAGATCAAAATGAAGGTTGAGTTCTAAAATGGGTGGGGCCCGAGCAAGGGTGCTGGAGGGACAGGGGTAGATATTAGGGATTGGCTTCCCACACTCTTGGGCCAAAACATCGTCCCAGCTGTTGTGATCTCTAGTGGTCTCTACTTTAAACTCACTTTATTATGAACTCACTTTATTTATTTAGCGATTTGGCCTGTAAAGTTTGGGTTATGTGAGTGACTGGCAATGTGCTGTTTTTCCAGTTCTTTTCAGTACTAAACACCAGCCAATAGGACTTTAAGGTGTGCGAGCGCTCTGTTGGATATACTGTACTGTCACATTTCAGAGCTGTTCTGAAGGCTCCTAATTTAGGATAACTGAGTGGTATCGAGGAGCCATCACACACTCTTTTTAAGTCATCCATTACTGTGTATGTGCTGTGCCAGCTTTGAAACATTTGCCTTGATTTTGTATTCACACCTGAGCAAGCAAAGGTTGATTGTATCCTGCTGTATGTAGTGTGGTTTGATAATTGGATGCAAGTCTGGACTTGGGCAGAGAGGATATGAATGATGAGATAGTGTGGATGCTTTTGACAGAGAAGCTTGTATGGGAAAACACAGAGCAGGAACTGGTGGTATGTGAGGTGCCATCAATCTTATTTAGGAACTGAGAGCTCTTATCTGGCATACTGACTGACAACATTGTGAAGACTCGCCAACATTCCTCTGTGAATGACATGTTTCGACTGCAGCTCTCTCTCTTTCCCAGAGTTGATGTGATGGAGGAGGATACAATGTAAATGGGAGTCACAGGTCAAATTCCTGCTGTTTTTTTAAGAAAATTACATTTAATCTACTTCTTGGAACAGTTTTCCCTTCGTTCTTTTGCTCTGTCACATGGGAACCTGATGTTGACTGCGGCCGTCATGAAAGGAATGGGTTTGTTGCTGTGTAAACCGTGGAAATGATCTTCTCACACTGGGTGTTTGTGTGCACTGACGGGTTTATTGCGCCCTCCTAATGTTTACAGTTTAACAGCACATTCCTATTAAACATTAGCCTTTGAAGTTCCAGCACTTTTAGAAAATATGCTGATGGTGAGTGATGATATCAAAATAAGAGAGAAGTTTTTGGAATGCAGATTGTCCCTGACTCACAATGGTATGGTAACTAATTATCTTTCTGGCCAAAACTCATTAAGAAAGAAAACTACAATTCATATTTATGTGGATTAAATAATAGCGCTGTATACTTATCACAAGCTTGTACACACATCCAAACATGATGTAAATGAATGTTGAGTAAGTGTGATAAGATATTGAGCGACTGGCCTCCTCAGGGCAGATATATGTAGCTCTGATTAATGGACACATGGAATAACTTGTCAGATAAACAGGAAGTAGATGTCCCCCAAACACCCAGTGGAAAAGCAAGTAACTTTAAACTTTTTTTCAGACCCAGGGGGATCCATATCACCATACAAACATACACAAACACAAGTAAATCCACAAAGCCCTACCCTTTCTTTCTGTTGTCGTAAAGGCATAGCATGTTTTTGGACATTGGTGATACATGCCCAAAGGGACACAGGAGAGTAACTTGTCAACACCTGCTAAGGCTGCAGCTGTGATTGGCTCTCCTGTTTGTTCAGGGGCCATCTGTTAAAACCACAGACACGACCCGGAGCACATATTTCACCCACACGGCCCTCATGTGGGCTTCGGTGAAAAGTACGTATTATAATGTGTCATGCCAGGTCAGGATGTCAACTTTTATGATTTTTTTCCGGTGTCCTAAAGGTTATACATTTTAGTATTCTTAAATTGTTTATTTGTTGAAAATCATCTGCATCTTTTATGAAACTTAGCCTGCATTACTTACTGGACATGTGTCAATAAATGGGCATGTTTCGGACTCCTGAAGTCAAACACCCCTGCATACATTTAATAGTTAAAAGACTTCAAGAATTCAAAGAATCTTTTATTATTTACACTCATAGATCCTCTGAGACACAAACTGTAATATGTGCTCAACCTCCTGGAAAACATGTGTCCTATGACTTGGCGGGGTTATTTGTTAACTGCTTTGCAAATGCACGCACACACACACACATTGGTGCGCAGGTCATGTTCTGGGAATGTATGACTAGGGAACTGAGGGGGGAAATTGTAGATTTAAACTACTTCTGTAGTTAGGTGATAGCCAGGTGAGTCAAATTGCAGCTCAACTAAGACACTGGGAAATTTGCTTACTGCATTATTCTAATAAAAATACTTGTGTTAGTTATAACATCGAACAATGTATAAAGTGCTTTTGGAATCCACAACAAGCTACTCTTTTAGAGACATGCTTTGATTTATTTTTTTTGTCTTAACTGAGTAATGAGAGATAGACCTACTAATTTTGGTTATTTACATTTCAAGTTTTATTTAATGTTCTGTTTTGCAATATGTATTCATAATGTAATTCACATTATTGTTCAGTGTGTAGGAATTATTGCAATTGAGATCTTAATCTTTGGGACTTCTCTGATTGGGCCTACTGTGAATAAAGGTTATAGTGTTAAAACCTTTCACGTATGCACAATGATTCATAAGGTAATATAAAAGCTATCTTTGTGAAAGCACACACTGAAGAAATCCCTTCAGTTACCCACGTGTTTGACTATCAAATGATTTTGAAAAATGAGAAGCACTTCTCATATTTACAAGTCAATTACTGCCGCCAAAAGATTTAAAAGCTGAAAATCGCCATCTGCTGGATACTTTCCACATCTGCACTTATTCTGTTTAAAAATGTTTTTAAAACGGTAAAACTATTCGTTACCCTCGTTTATTAATCATATTTCCTAATCAGTCACTACCACATAATTCATATGCATTGCTGTGTCTGTTGATGTAATTAATATCTTGTTCACAATAACTTTAATAATAACTTCATTCATCTAAAATGCATGTTTGATGCTTTCAAATGTCTAGTCTATCCCCTTCACTAGCCTTGAGCTGGGGTACGCCTGACAACAAACCGTGCGTACCTATCCGTGAAATCCCGCCCATTCAGTCGCCACAACAACGGTTAGCTAAATTAGCTTAGCGCTATTGTTGAGGTTGGTAGATAGTTAGCCCGTCCGTATTCTTAATGAGCATTACAAAACACGGTCTGACAACGGTAACAGCTGTAACGTTGAACTTTAATTCAAGATGTGCTCCGTCGTCGGATGTGATTCGGGCCGACGCAGTGCGCAACGGTTCAAGTTACCGGAGGACCCAGAGAGGAGACTGGAGTGGGTTCAGTTTCTCGCTACAGTCAACATGCAGCGGTTTAAAGAAGCGTCCTGGACAGACATTAGAATTTGTAGCGAACACTTTACAGATGACTGTTTTAACAACATGTCACCGAGCCATTCAGGTTTTACTGGCAGGGACCAGCTAACGTTAAATCCCATTGCTGTCCCCTCACTGTGTCTCGAGTCAGAGGAACCTGAGACAACTCTGCAGAGCTCAACACGTGTGGTGAGTCCTCTGCTCTAATAGCAGCAATTATAGGGTCTATCATCACATCATCACCCAATGCTGCTGCACCCTGCGTAACGTTATCAGCCTACACCCTGGGTTGTTTGTACATGATGCCCAAACCAAGTGAATGAAGTTAATCCTCACGTTGAGGCTAGCACCAACATGTTTGGGTGGTCACGTTAAGAGTAACGTGATGCATTTAATTGCCAAGTAACAGTAAGTTACAGTAAATGCACAAGAATCGTCCTATTTCCCCCAGATAGACAAGTAACGTTTGGTGTTTACTTGTTTATCAAATCAAGTTAAGATAGTTAATTCTATTGTCAAGTAATATGTTTATTTTTTCCCTTTCTAATATAAAAACTCATGTGAGAGAGATGTACAAGTTTTTATACTGTAAGTATTTTCATGTCAAGGAGTGCTCCAGTAGGTAGTAAAAGTACAGTAGGATGTCCTGCACTACTTAAACAAGCATAATATAACACAGTAATGATAATAATAACAATGTATACTTTATTAATCCCGCAAGGGGAAATTACAATTTATAATGTTGTTATTATACACATTGCACACAGGCTTGAAATACACACACATGCTCAGTGTCTATACATGCACTAAATGGAGAGATGTCAGTGTGAGGGGGCTGCCCATGGAAACACACTACACATTAGCAACAGAAATGCAATGTCCTCTCTTTTTACACACTCAATATGAAATAGGTGCAGATCCACATCTTTTCCTCAACAAACTGACTAGTAATGCTAAGCCACCTTTGGTGTTCTTACATGTTGCGTCAGAAGTAACATAGTAACACAGTAACATAGTACTATAGTGAAACTGTGTTATCCCACTGTCCACATTTACATGCAAATGTAGTCATTTGCCGTCCACTTGGTAAGTATCGACATTGTGTGCAAAGCTCTTAAACATTTGAATGTCAAATCAAAACATGTGGTACTGTAACATCGACCAAACACATTTTGGCTACAACTACAAGCTTTTATTGCTTGTTGCTTTGTGTAGGAGCCTGAGGAAACCACAGAAGTTGCTTATCAGCGCGATCAACTCAAAACATGCGATGGCCCAACTTCCTTTTCTGAAGAGTCAAGACTGACTTCAATGGGTAAAAAATAAAATAAAATAAGTGTTTTTAAAAATGAAGTAAAGCGAAGGATTTTCTGACACTTTAAACTTTATTTGCAGCTTCTGAAGGAAGCCCAGTCCCAAGAGGTGTCTCATCCTCAGCTGATTCTTCAGATGGGTTTTTTATATCCGTATATCGCCAAATGCAGCCAAAAGATACAAATTTTGATTTAATGAAAGAAAAGTATGTTTTCTTAACATTCTGCTCACTTGACTACTTTGTTTTACATCGGGTTGGGTTACATTTAAGATTCTATTTCCTTTGATTTTTAGAGCATCACTTCTGCAGAGGAAAGGGAAATATGTTATTAATGAAAAACGTCTCCTCAAGATGTTCAGCCAGAATTGCCCGTCATGTGGTTCTAAAGTAAGGACGGAGAAGGTCACCCATGGGGTGCTCATCATCTTGAACCAACAGTGCCTTCAGTGTGACTACAGCAACCAATGGAAAAG
>NC_048418.1:16594147-16600214 GCF_013103735.1 Etheostoma cragini
CCTGAAATCCCACATGCGTCTGCACACGGGGGAGAGGCCTTTTAAGTGTCAGCACTGTGACAAAAGCTTCAATCACAATGTGAGCTTGAAGAGTCATGTCCAGCGTTACCACTCAACCAATTCTGGACGTGAACAGAATACAGAAAAGATAAACAAAAGGGCAAGTGATGTTCAGGATAGTGGAAGTAACGGAGTTGTCAAATCGGGACATGACAATGTAGAGGAAGAAGACGACACGGAAGAGGAGGAGGGAATGTACAGACCTAAAAAAAAAAGGAAAAGCACAGGTAGGCCCATAGGAAGGCCTAAGAGCTATGAATCGCGCAACTTTGTAGAAGACCAGTGTTCAAACACCAAAACTGGAAATCTACAAGAATGCGGTGATGAAGAAAGTCAGTTCAAGCCGAGGTACCGTGACACATCCTTTGATTCAGCAGAAGCGATAAAGAACACAGCGAGATCAAGAGGAAGAGTAAAACATCCCGATAGTGACTCCAATTTTGATCCTGAAGAGAAAAAGAAAAAGAGGTACAGCAGCCAGAGGAGTGGTAACAGCGCTGGTAAGCGTAGGGGAAGACCAAGGAAAAATCGTAAAGAATAGGGTTAAAATGAACAGAGCTAAGGATTTAATTCTGTCTATGTCAGGGTTTGGCTGTATACTCAATTCTGATTGGCTGCAAGTTTTGCATTAAAAAGTGATGTAGGTTGGACACTTAAGTAGTCACAGTCAAACTGTCTGTTCACCATTCTAAATGAATGTGTGAAAGGAATCTCCTAAATCTTGATATAGGCTCAGCCATGACATGGCTGGCTTGTGTTGATGTTAAACATACTGTCAAATTATATTTACGGCCCACTGTATGTACACGTGTCAACCATACACACTGTTATCAACTTTTAACCTTGCTAGCATAACTTGAATGTTCTGGCTCCCAGCTGAGCCAAAGCAAAAGGGTTAATATACAGGATGGGAAGGATTGTATGTATTGTATTGTATAGATGAGTGTCACCAGGGAAACATTTCTATTACAAAACGTATGAAATATAAATTCTTTAAAAAATGTGGCAATCCATTCATTAATTCTTGATAATAGACACATCATTGAGCCTTAACCCCTTAAATTAAACAATTGTGAAAAGAAAGGAGCCATATAATAGGATGTTAAACAGAACTGGACTGATTTCCTACAGACAGCATGTACACCTAGGCCAGGGTGCAAGTCAGATTCCGTTGCCCTTTACCATTAAGAGAAGCTGCGGCTTTGGTTTTAAAATACTTTTGAATCATGTTACTCTGTGTGTATACTATGGATCAAAGTGGATAACCGTATAATAAACAAGTGCCTGTGTTTTTTTTTCCATTGTAAATGTCCTGTACTTGTAAAACTGTCATATGTATATGATAACTGATCTGTAAACTGCTTAAGAACTTAGTCCACCGTGCTGCTGAGTGAACAGATTTCCTTCCAGTGTAAATCCAACAGGTCATCTTTTGTAAGGAATATGTTATGGTTGGGCCATAGTTCAATATCAGAAGTCATCGTTTTTCAATGGAATTGTGTTGTCTAAATTGTGAATACTACAACAACAAGCACCTACTAACTCACATTTCTTAGTGTATATATATATATATATATATATATATATATATATATATATATATATATATATATATATATATATATATATATATATATATATATATATTTACTAAGAAATGTAAAGATATTGTATAAATATAATAATAAAGAATTAAAAATAATAAAGATATTTTACATAAATATGTAAAAATATATTTTGATGAACTATCGTTTAAAAATTGTGGTTTTGTTTTTATATCAAGATGTGTGCACGCATGCAAACATACTCAGTGTATAGCTGTAATGTTGCACTAAAAGTCTTAATAAAATGAGAAAACACTCGTTTTTTTCTGTCAAGTATTCCAAAGGTAGCCTATACAAAAAAGGGTTCACCACTATTTATGAAATAACCGGGGAAAAAATGCTTATCGTTATCGTGATATTTTTATGGAAAAACAGGTTGATTAGAGTGATTTTACAATTTCAACTATATTTGAACAAACACATTCAATACAAAAGGTTGAATAGCGTGTCTGAAATTGATCTAACATCCGGACAGCATAGGATCAACTAGTACATTTTGAAAATATAGTGTGCTTCACGAGGAAAAGGATATGATGTCGGTTATTCCGTGGGCATCTCCCTTTAGACGACGAGCCGGGATACGCCTGATATCAAACCACGCGAACCCCGCCATTACACCCCGCCCATTGGGCCCTCAAAGTGCCCGCCACTGTCGAGCGGCACTGATGGCTAGCTGTTAGCTAGTTTTTAGCTGTTTGGGACCACGGCGGGATAGCAGAGTCCACACCGAGGCCTGTGTTTCAGTCCCCGTAAACATTGTAACTGTTCGGCCACTTTTAAAAATAAAGGGACATAATCTAAATCCAGGATGTGCTCCGTTGTCGGATGTGATTCGGGGCGTCGCAGTGCCCCACGGTTTAAGTTACCGGAGGACCCAGAGAGGAGACTGGAGTGGGTTCAGTTCCTGTTCGAAGTCAACGGGCAACGACTTAAAGAATCGTCCTGGACTGATATCACCATTTGTAATGAACACTTTACTAATGACTGCTTTGACCTGGCTCCAAGGACTGGCACGGCCCTTCTAAAGTCCAGTGCTGTCCCATCACTGTGTGTCAAGTCAGAGCCAGAAGAACCGGAGCTGGATCAGGTGAGCCACAATTGTAATGCTTCTTACTTTAGAGATGGTAAAGCTGTGGCCCTTGTAACGGTACACATATACCGGTAAATGCACAATTTTCTCATTCATACATAACAGCACATCAACCAAATGCTACAGACTGATGTTACTGGTGTTGACAACATAACGTTATTTTCTTTTCGGTTTTGTTTTGATATGCAAACTGAATGACTTAGACTTACACTTAGACTTAGCTTTATTAATCCCTTTGGGATAACTCCCGCAAGGAAATTAAAGTTACCAGCATCCGATACAGCATGAGAAGGAGAAAAAGGACAAGAATACAACACAAATCACAATAACAATGATGATGATGCACAGGACAACACACGAAGTGGACGAAGTTCATTACCAGATTGTCTGGCTGACTCTAGCACACACATGTAAACAAACAGCTCAGCTCTATGAGGATTGGAAACAGTAGGACTGCAATGCATAAGTGCAAATAGTGCTGGAATAAATAGGCCTAACGACTGATTAAAGGTGCCCTGCCTGTTTTTACTTGTATATTATTTTATTTATTTATTTATTATTAGCTCTAGCCACTGAAAAGAAGTAAGCTGAGAAATCAGGCCAGTTACAAAAGCTGGTGAGTCTGATGCCATGTTCCCTGAGCTCATTACTATTCATGAGCTTGCACAGTTGGGTAAAGGAACCTGATAGCCGGGCTCTCATCGGCTAGCTGTTAGCCAATCAGAGTCAAGCAGCTTACCTCGTTTAATATGACTGAGAACTGGCACAAAACGAGCTTCCTGCAGGCTGGTTTGAAACAAGGTAATACTAAGTAATGACATGTGGCTGGGCACCTTTTAATATAACAGATAGCTTATAGGCTATATCTGACGTAGGTGGATGTGACTTAAATATTGTACGTTTTACAGATATTTACATGTTGAAACAATGTGTTTGACCCTTTTAAACATATAATTTAATTTAAGGGTTTGATGCAATGGACTGATGTTAATTGTTCATCTTAGTGACAGCCTGTGGGAAGAAACTGTTCTTGTGTCTGGTTGATTTGGTCAGCAGTGTTCTGTAGCACCAACCAGAGGGGAGAAATTGAAACAGGTTGTCTCCAGGGTGAGTTTGGTCTATAGTGATGCTTCCTGACTGTTTCCAGACTCCAGAGAAGTGAATGAAGGGTACGTTGGCACCAATGGATTTCTCTGCAGTCCTGACTGGCAGGCTGTTCCTGTTCTGTTTGGTGGTCAGTCTAAACCAAACAATGGTGGATGTGCTATACAGAACTGAATCAGCAGCTCCTGGGCAGGTTGGACCTCCTGAGTTTGAAGTTCACGCTGTGCTGAGCCTTTTTCCTGATGGTGTCTGTGATGGACGTCCTACTTCAGGTCCTGAGAGAAAGGAGATCTCAGAAACCTGAGGGATGTCGCCAGGGTAGCTCAGTTGGTAGAGCAGGGATTCCACAGCAGACGTTGTTGAGAATGGTGAAGGAGGGCTCCTCCTGACGTCCACTCTCATCTCCACAGTTAAGATGGTTGTTCAGCTTTGGGTTGTTCTATAAATAATATAAACAGACAGTGTACAATATATACACAGATATAGAGATGAGTAAGGTGCGGATGAATATAAATGACATAATGTGCAGTTGGAAGTGACAGAGTAATAAATAAATATGCATAGTGCAGAATATTGTCAGTGATGGCAGGGTGATATTGCAGAAACAGCTAGCAGTGCTACATTATTAAAGAGTCTGACTGGCGTTGCAATGAAGGACCTTTGGTTGCACTCTTTGCATTGAGGGTGCAGCAGTCCGCTGCTGTGTAGTACTCTAAGATTCATTTGATTAGGACAATGCACATTAATCAATATTTCTGTAAATGCGCCTTTGTTAGTCAGTTGGCTAATTTTCAGCTGTAGTCCTAGTGACCTAGCCTGCATGTTTTATGGTTGGATCAAACTATGCAGTGCCATCTTGCTGTGAGGCAGAAATGCTAACCACTGAGCCACCGTGCTGATTTAAGGTGCTGCTTTTAATGGAAATGGTAATCAAACACAACTTTTGGTGTATTGTGTGTAACTTTTGTTACTACAACTCAGTCTATGCTACAACTACACATTTTTACTTTTGGTACTTTTTGTAGGAGCCTGAAGGAACCATAGAAGTTGTTTTGCAATGTGATCAACTGAGCACATGTGACAGTCCATATTCCTATTCCGAAGAATCGGAATCCACAGGTAAGCAACCTGGCATTATTATGTTTTTGTTTTAAAAATGTAGTTTTTTTTTTTTCTTCCCATGTGAATATTGAACATTACATTTTATTTACAGCTGCCCAAGAAAGCCCTGCGCCGAGTGATGCTTCAGATTCTTACGAATCTGATTATAGTCAGATGCTACAACAAATTGTGAACATTGATATAATTAGAGAAAAGTAAGTTCATCTTTTCTAAAGGAGCAGTGTGTAGGATTTAGGGTTGGCGGCATCTAGCAGATTGCAACCAACTACCCCCCCCCCCCCCCCCCCCCCCCCCCCCCCCCCCCCCCTCCCTTTCCCAGTGGTAGGGTGGATGCTCAAATGTAGTTACAGAGTCAGTCACCAAACAAAGAAGGCTACATCTTGTTAATGAAGTAGATTATTGCTGGATTTTGGCCTCATATGTTTACTACAACGCAGCATTGAAGCAGAGTTCCAATAACCCTCCGTTTAATCGCGTTGAAGCCCGAGTGTTGCTGCTTGCGCAGTGCGCCAGTGTTGAGTCTACCACCACTGCAGCGGCCTTTAGGTAACGTAAGAATGTGCCAGGCCCTTTCTAGAGCAAACACAGTCAAGGATTCTTAGTTTGTTTTTAACAGAATACGCTGCTGAAATAATAACTGAACAACATTCCTTTATTTAAATGAACAAATGTGTCCTCATATCAGAAGTGACACTGGAATTTTATTTAATCTTAAATAACAAAAAAGAATAAAAACATTAAAGTTAGTGATTATACACAAATGAAAACATGGTTACGAACATTATAATCCATTTCTGCCCCCCTCCCCCCCTGAATCCTAGACACTGCTCCTTTTAACAGTTGTTCTTTGATTACACCTCGTGTCTCTCACAAGCTTTGGTTTAATCACTTTTTTGTTTGTTTTAAGAGCTGCACTTCTGCACACGAAAGGGAAGTACGTTGTGAATGAAAAACGTCTCCTCAAGTTGTTCAGCCACAAGTGCCCGTGGTGTGGTTCTAAAGTAAGGATGGAGAAGGTCACCCATGGGGTGCTCATCATCTTGAACCAACAGTGCCTTCAGTGTGACTACAGCAACCAATGGAAAAG
>NC_048418.1:16600314-16601431 GCF_013103735.1 Etheostoma cragini
GAGAAGGTCACCCATGGGGTGCTCATCATCTTGAACCAACAGTGCCTTCAGTGTGACTACAGCAACCAATGGAAAAGCCAAGTCAATGCCAGCGTCCCAGCGGCTGAAGATCAACAGCTGACAGAAGTAGTAGAAGTAGACCTTACTCCAGAGACCCAACAGGTAGGACTTGAATAGTCCGACATTCTACAACACATCTCAACACACTGCTATCTAAAGAGTTGCTGTAGTTACTGTTGTGACTATTCATAGACTAAATAGTTAACTGATAAACCACCTGTTTTTTTAAAATTTTGTATATATATCCTGTACAAACTTTGAAAATGTTACATTTTATTACCATACACATTCTTGTCATATTGTTTACAGACAGTGTCAACAGATGACAACAGCCAAACCTTTTCTGATGAGAAGAGGGATTACACGGGTGAAACGGAGGAATCCGATGATGAAAGTGACAGGAATTCCGACGAGGATTGGAATCCAGCGGAGCTTCTTCTGGCTAACGAGCTTCACGATGAATCAGAGGATGAAACCGGAGAGGAAGAGGAAGAAGATGATCTTCCGTTTGCCTCCAAATACAGTCAGCTCTGCACAGAGTGTGGGAAGTTTTTTAATAAACAGAAGCCTCACACATGTGAGCACAAAATGAAACCCTATGCTTGCAATGTTTGTGGAAGACGATTCATTAGTGACACCGCGCTAAATCTTCACGGCAAAATCCACGATGCAAACTATGAACTTCCATGCAAATACTGCCACGTTACATTCAAAACAAAGGCGGACAAAATCACTCACCAGCAGA
Source organism: Etheostoma cragini (assembly GCF_013103735.1). Classification (NCBI taxonomy): domain Eukaryota; kingdom Metazoa; phylum Chordata; class Actinopteri; order Perciformes; family Percidae; genus Etheostoma; species Etheostoma cragini. Next base: position 16,601,120 of record NC_048418.1, read on the forward strand.
TCCACCTAAGTGAAGGAAAACCCTACAAATGTCCCGAGTGTTCAGAGACATTTGCCACCAACAAGCAACGCAGAATCCACCGGGAGGATCACGGAGGCCCCCCACAGTTAAAATGTCAAATCTGTGGGATTGAATTTACCCGACCCTATATTCTCCAGAGACACTTAGCGGTGCACACAGGAGAGAAGCCGTTTAAGTGTTCAGTGTGCCAACGTGGCTTCAACCAGCCGAGCCACCTGAAATCCCACATGCGTCTGCACACGGGGGAGAGGCCTTTTAAGTGTCAGCACTGTGACAAAAGCTTCAATCACA
>NC_048418.1:16601531-16609025 GCF_013103735.1 Etheostoma cragini
CCTGAAATCCCACATGCGTCTGCACACGGGGGAGAGGCCTTTTAAGTGTCAGCACTGTGACAAAAGCTTCAATCACAACGTGAGCTTGAAGAGTCACGTCCAGCGTTACCACACAACCAATTCTGGACGTGAACACAAGACTGGTAAAATAAGCCAAACTGGAAGCAACAGTGGTCACGCTCAGGAGAATGTGAACATGAGAGGAACAGACTTTGAACATGATAAAGAAGTGAAGTTTCTGAAGCAGAGCAAATTTATGGCAACACGTAAAAGAAGGAGCTCAGGTAGACCCATAGGAAGGCCCAAGAGAAATGTAGCAGGCAACTTGGTTCTGGCTGGGGAAATTCAAGGCCAGCCTTCAAACACTAAGAGTGGCAAAGTTAAGGTGCGGAAGTTACAGAGAACGCGCTGCAGTGATGAAGAAAGTGAGGGTGAGCCGACCGAAAGCGACGTGTCTTTTCACTCAACAGAGGAGGAAGAGGAGAGTAGTGAGAAAGTGACAATGAGAGTAAGCAAACCAAGAGGAAAGGCAAAACATTCTGACGGCGATTCTGATTTTGAACCACAAGAAAGAAAGAAAAAAAAGTACAGCCGCCAGACTAGTGGTAAAAGCTCAGGGAAGGGAAGGGGAAACCCAAGAAAGAATCAAGTAGTGAAAGACATGTAAAAACATTTGAAAATGAGGTTATACAGTTAAACATTATGCTCACTTTAAGGTTCAGAATTGTATTTTGAGGTTTTACCAGAATAGTTTTAACTTAATTTAATTATCAAAAAACACCATATTTTTGTTGTACTGCACATTGCTGGAGATCCTGTTTTCACCCTGTGTGTTTGGGTCTCTCTTTTAGCTACAGAGTGAGACATCACACTTGTTTTAGCTAAAGAGTGAGACATCACACTTGTTTTAGCTAAAGAGTCAGACATCTCACTTGTTTTAGCTACAGAGTGAAACATCTCTATACTATATCTCTATACTATCTTTGTTGGAAGTTGCACATGTGCTGTAGCTAGGTAAGATCACATCAGCTAGAGAACTCTTTCTCCAACTTTGGTCAGTCCAAGGCCGGATCAGCTGGGAGACTTCTTCTAAATGAGGGCACACTTGTGGAATACTTGCAGAACAGGGACATGAAAGTAGTTCTTTTGGAGATTATGGTGAACTAGTGTGTGTTGTAGCAGTGTTTTTCTATTGAGAACGAGCTAGCACGTGTCACGGTTAGCCACCTCGTCTCGGCTAGTTACGTATCAAGCCATGGAGATTTTGAACAGCTCACCCGGAGACTGAAGGCAGAGGACATTCAGAAGCCCGCATTTTACTCAACACAGCATTTTTTCCCCCCAGAGTTTGTATGTGCGTGGAAGCACCAGAGACACAAAATAACCAAATCCCGGAAAAGTGTTTTTTTCATTATATGGGCACTTTAAGACAAATACAATTTAGAGTGTCATACAGAAGTTGATTGTTTTCATGATATATTATTTGAACAATTTAAGATGAGAAACTGCACATGCACTATTGGGCTAAGGTCATTATAAAGTTGCTGTTACTTACTGGTAAAACATGAGCCTGTTAAAGGCGGGACCGATGCGCCTTAAGGCCCCACCGCAGTCTGTGTGAAAGTAAAGACAGATGGGGGGGGTTGTTGCGCCTTTAAAGCCAGCTGTGGATGTAGTCACAGAGCTGAGCCAAGTTCTGTGTGAAAGGGACAGCCAGCATGGCGGGGACTAAGGTCCATGCAGTATGATACACCAGTCGACCTACAGGGTCCTGTCGGGTTTACGCGGCGGATTAACGCTGTAGATCGGCTAACACACCCTAGACCCATGCCTCTATTGCTGCCGGAATCAATAGTTCTTCTTCAAGGATGGCAACGGCATGAACTCTGATTGGCTTTCCCTGGTGTTCTAAAAGACGTCTCACACACTAACGCAAAAGTATAAACACCAGGCTAGGTACGTAGGCTACGGCGAAAGCTCTGCGTGGAGCCTCCCCCGAAGCATAAAACAGGCTTTACCCCTACCAATCTCACCCCTAATGTCTTAACCATACCAATCCAACCGTGAAGGCAATTACTAGCTAATCAGACACAGAGTAGGGCGGATCATGCCTTCGCCATCCTAGGAAAGGCAAATATTCCTTTCATATGCCGACAGGAAATGTAAAATCCCACTGGTGTGCTTGGTTCTGTGGGAAAGGGGCTGAATGTTAACCATGGAAACAACCTGGGTGAAATTAGATTAAACTGGGCTGCTTTTAAAGTGCCTGTTTTCCTTTGGGTTAATGTTTTTTTGTGTTGTAAATGTTCAAGAATTCCATAATACGGTTATATTGCAATCTGAAAGTATGTGTATAGCACCTTAACTTTTCCTGTTAAATTACGCTGAAAGAAAAGTGTGTTAACTGGAACCAAACTTAGTTCTTTAGAAAGATGTCCTAGAAGAAAGATTTCTGGTTTCACTAAGGATCTGTGTCTCAAAGAACCATCAAAAAATTATGAGGGACCTCAGTTGAGTTTTTTTGTGGAGAAAACAAAATAAATTACTTGATGGTTGGACAGAGACATTTCAGAACGATTTATTTACTTTTTGTAGCACAACCCATGTCTTCTGGTAGGACATATACTTTAATAGTTTTGTTTTATAACCGCCATATAAATGCAATTCATTATTATACCAACCTATCAATTATGATGAGTAGTAATATTTACCCTTAAAAGGACAGGGAATTGAGAATCATTTACAACAATATCCAAAGGAATGGCTCTCATTAGCAATGGAAATGTGAGTTAGGCTACAGGAAAAAATATTGCTGACAGTGCTGCATTCAGTTTAAGTTAGGTTTAAGTCAGGTGGATGTAACTGAGGTTTGCAATGCTGAATACAGTGATCCTAGTTTTACAGTATCAACCGTCAATCACAAAAGGCTAAATTAGAGCAATATGGCTCTAGCTTTCGAACGGTATTAGGGAGACCACTTAATTGACTGTGCTACATTTTTTATTGTCAAACTTATCAAAAACATTAGAATTGCCTTTTTTTTTTGTAGACATGTTTAATAATAGGCCTACAAGGTTCAATTGCACGCATAGAAGCAGTAAAGTATGCATTTGGATAATGAGTAATGTTATTTAGAAAAACCTCATTGATAAAACTACCAAAATATCAGATAAAGAATGCACTTTTTTAATTTCCTTATGTCAAATTTAAACATAACAAAATTAAACAATCTTGCAAAAACTATATGCAAATTTATAAAAACATTGTGTTACCATATGAAGACATGTTTTATGTAACTTAATTCAGTTTGAACCAGTTACACACTGCTGTTGCTAACCTAAAATACTTTTAGCAGTTCTACTTCTCAGTGATTAGAGTACTGTAAATCAACTACATATACAATAAGTTCAAACCCTACTAATGCTGCAGACTGAGGAAAATGTAATTCATTTCTCTCCATGTACCCATATCAGTCAACATGGAGAATCAACAAAAAAACTTGTCCCAGTTTTGATGGTACTACAGTAATGTGCATAACACTTAGCTCAGCAAACAGACAAACAAACTACTGTATCCAGTACAGGTGACATTAACAGAAAGAAGAAGAAGAAGAACAAACAAAAACAAACTTCTGAAAAAGTACAGAAAATAATAGACATCTATTTGCCTAGCTAGTTCTGGCCAAAGAATTTCATCAACATCACAGGAGATCTCTTCATTGGCAAGACAACGTGGGAAGAACCGTCTTGTCGGACCCATCCTTGCACAGCTGCGGCGTCGACTTGGTCACAGGCGTCCTCCATGGTCTGAATGAGGGACACCTGAGCCTGGGGCTCCACCGCCATGCAGAGAACAACTTGTGGTGGGTTTGGTTTTCTTTGAGCCTGATGGCATTATTAACCAAAACCATGTTCATAAGCTCTCTGTTGTTCATGCATGAATATGGGCCCCCGTCCTCCTTGTCTTTCTTGACCGTCAATCCTATGGAGAAAATAATACACGTAACCTACTGTAAAATGTCACAAGAAGGTCTCACTCTCATTCTTCTAACGACTCCTTCCATTTTGGTTGAAAGCAGGTGGACTTACCTGCTGCATTTTATAAAGTGCTTAAACCTGATTGGTGTGTCTACAATTGAGCAACCATGTGTTTGCGCACCTGGTGGCTGTGTTTAACCAACTGGTTCATGGATGTGTTCATTTGAAAGCCTTTGCTTTTAAATTGCAAGGAAATGGCGTAATGGTACAAAGGTATACAAGTGTGTTTGGCTCCTTGAGTGTAAGGTTTTGATAATTGTTGGAAAGTTTACATTTTAGTGTGTAAGCAATTAAAAAAAAACTGAAAGGTTTTCTCTTAGAGGGTAACTACTTATGCACAACGAGTCGGGATACGCCTGTTGTCAAACCACGCGAACCCCGCTAGTAAATCCCGCCCATCAAGCCAACCCGCCAAGCAGAGGTGGCTAGCGGTTAGCTGCTAGTTAGCTGTTGGTTAGCTGTTAGCTGTTTGGGTCCACGCCATGACAGCAGAGTCCACACCGAGGTCTGTGTTCCAGTCCCCGGAAACATTATAACTGTCAGGTCACTTTTAAAACTAAAGGGACAACTTAATTTCAGGATGTGCTCCGTCGTCGGATGTGATTCGGGACGTCGCTGTGCCCCACGGTTTAAGTTACCGGAGGACCCAGAGAGGAGACTGGAGTGGGTTCAGTTCCTGTTCGAAGTCAACGGGCAACGACTTAAAGAATCGTCTTGGACTGATATCACTATTTGTAATGAACACTTTACTAATGACTGCTTTGACGAACTGGCTCCGGGGACTGGCACGGCCCTTCTAAAGTCCAGTGCTGTCCCATCACGGTGTATCAAGTCAGAGCCAGAAGAACCGGAGCTGGATCAGGTGAGCCACAATTGTAGTGCTGAACTGAAGTTGCATAAAATTAGGTTGTTCAACAATATGCAGCTTTTTTTTTTGCTGCATCCCCCCATCCACATTTAAGTTCCTTGTTCTAAACGAATAGTATTATACCAAGCAATAGTAAAAATATCCAGTTTATTCTCATTATTCCAAGTTTATTCACAATAATTCCCATACATTCCAGGTAATTCCAATTAAAAGTTTCTATCATTGGAAATTTCTGGAATTTTGCAACCCTTATTGTATCTAGCTTTTGTTTAAAGGAGACTTATGGTCGATTCCAACACGTAGCTCTGTTGTTTGGAAAATTTTACTGCTGTCATTAGTGAGAAAAACAAAAGCAATCGGTGCTGCCTACACCGTATTATCCCCCCCGCTAGAGTCAGCACCCAACAGGCTTAAAAAGGGCAAGTTTTAAACATGTTTTTGGCCTCTAACCATGTTCAAAATGTCATTCCAAGTGCCAACCCATGTGCAGTGATTCTTTCAGAGAGAACACATTAAATCTCACTGCTGTAGATGTGACACAAAGGCATACACATTTTGTTAGTCCATACCTCTGTTTATTTTCTGTTTTCCGGTTCAAACTAGTCGATTGTCGAACTCATACAATCCAATATTCTAAAATGTAATTTTTCCACAATAAACAATTTGCCATTGTTATGTATTTAGTAAGGACTATGTAGAAACAAGCTGGAACCTGACACCCCAGTGGGGAGCCAGCAGAGCTACAAGAGCTATTGAGCATGCACATAGGTAACTAAGCAACTGCTGCAGGCAGCCTCTCTCCTCTGCTGGCTCCACTGTGGTGTTACGTCACAGCTTGTTTCTACATAGTCATTACTAACTACACAACCATGACAAATAGTTTTATTTTGTTGATATTGGATTGTATGAGTTCGACAATCAACTAGTGTGAACTGAAAAAACAGGAAATAAACAGAGGTATGGATTAACACAACTTTTATGCCTTTGTCACATCTACAGCAGTCAGGGTTTGCTGTGTTCACTCGGAAGGAATCACTGCACATGGTTTGGCACTTGGAATGACATTTTGAACATGGTTAGAGGCTAAAAACATGTTTTAAACTTGCCCTGCAAAAGCCTGTTGGGTGGTAATTCTTGCAGGGCGACAACACGGTGTAGACATCACCGACTGTTTTTGTTTTTCTTGCTACTGACAGCACTACAAATTTCCAAACAACAGAGCTACATGTTGAAATTGACCGGAATTCTCCTTTAACTACAAGCTTTTACTCTTGTCATTTGTGTAGGAGCCTTTTCAAATCTCAGAAGCAGCTTTTCATGAGGACATTAAACCCTGTAATTCTCCAACTTCCTACTCGGAAGAAGCAAAATATACTGTAACTGGTAAGCAGTTGTACACATTGTAAAGGTGCTATATATATATATATATATATAATGTGTATGTGAGTGAGTGTGTTTTATAGGTAAAAGGAGTATTATTACTAACTTACTTTATATGTGAAAACTTTATTTTGAAGGTTTCCATGCAAGCCCGGTGTCATATTCACCAGATGCTTCAAATGCTGTCACCTCTGATGACTTAAACAAGGAAAAGTGAGTTATTTCAAAAGTTCTTTTTATATTTTATATTAGGTTGGCTTTTTAAATCTTAATTTGAATTGGTTTTCTCTAGAGCTGCGCTTCTGACGGAAGGAAAGTGTATTGTGAATGAAAGCTGCCTCTTCCAGTTGTTCCGCCGCAAATGCCCGTCATGTGGATGTAAGCTTCAGACGGAGAAGGTCACACATGGGGTGCTCATCATCTTGAACCAGCAGTGTCTTCAGTGTGACTACAGAAACCAATGGAAAAGCCAAGTCAATGCCAGCGTCCCAACGGCTGAAGATCAACAGCTGACAGAAGTAAGTAGACCTACTACAACATACTCTGGCTCTAGTTTAATGACCTCAGAACGTAGTACTTCAGAGTCCCTGGAGGATGCTGATGGGAAATCCTTGCATGAAACTCTTTTGCGTTACTTCACAATAAGTTTTGTGTCACCTGGCTGATAGAAACAGACTGTGCCTGTGATTGTGACCATAGCCATGGGATGACATGGCCATTGGTGCTTTGGTTGTTAGGATGATGGATGAGGCTCATTAGTTTATAATGGGTGTAGCACTAACCAACATACAGGGGTTGTTTGTGTGCGGCGAGTCGGTATGGTCGTGCTGGTTAAGCATACGCGTGGCTTATGTTAACGGGGTGCAATAAAGAGTAGTTCCTACCGTAGCTGCCACCACATTCAGACAGATCAGCTGCTGCTGAGCTCACATTAGCTGTCTACCGTTTAAAGGAGGAAGGAGAAATAAATGCATCATTTCTTCTTTCTGTAGTATCTGATGAGCAGTTTCCTGAACTGGCAGTGCGTTATAACTGGACCTTTCACAACTGTAATTTTCACTATTTAAGCAGTTGCACATTTTGTTTTCCCATCTTGTATACATTCAAATATTTGTTCTTATATTTTTATTATTTTATTTATATATATATATATATATATATATACACTCACCGGCCACTTTATTAGGTACCCCATGCTAGTAACGGGTT
>NC_048418.1:16609125-16622284 GCF_013103735.1 Etheostoma cragini
GAGTTGCCGCCATGTGATTGGCTGCTTAGAAATTAAGTGTTAACTAGCAGTTGGACAGGTGTACCTAATAAAGTGGCCGGTGAGTGTATATATATATATATATATATATATATATATATAAAAATATAAGAACAAATATTTGTAGTATTTCATTTATATTCTGTGATTGATGTATGTTTGCTGCTGTAACACCATCATTTCCCCTTTTTTGGGATCTCTATCTATCTATCTACTATCAATCTATCTATATATCTATCTAAATCAAATAGAATTGTGTTCAATTACAATAATAAAACATAATGCCCCCCTTTTTGGTAATTTGACTATACTATACTGGGCTGTATAGACTGAAATATTTTCCCCATGCTAGGTAGTCATTCTTGTCATTGTGCTTTTTCACAGGAAGTGCCAACAGTTTTCTCTGAGATTGTTACCCTTAGTGATGAAGAAAGTGATCAGTCAGATGCAGGAGAAGAAGGTGATAGTGGCGGGGTGAGCTCAGACGGGGAATGGAATCCAACTGAGGAGACTTTGCTGGCTGAAGAGCTCACAAAGAACTCTGAAGAGGAAGCCGAAGATGAAACCGAAGACGAAACCGAAGAGGAAGGCGAGCAGGAGGATGACTCTCCGGGTGGCCTCCAAATTCACGAGCTCTGCACGGACTGTGGATGTTTTTTCACTATTCTGAAGCCTCACACGTGTGAGCACAAAATAAAGCCCTATTCCTGCAACGTGTGTGGCAAACGATGTGTTACCAAGACGTCGCTAAAAAACCACAGCAGAATTCACGATGAAACCTACGACCATCCTTGTAAATTCTGCCACGCTCCCTTCAAAACAAGGCTGGACAAACTTAAACACGAGCAGATCCATAAAGACAGGAAAGACCCCTATAAATGTCCCGACTGTCCAGAGACATTTACCACCAATAAAAAACGCAGAATTCACCTGGCAGATCACAGGACCCCAAAGGAGTACAAATGTGGAGTGTGCGATATTACATTTAAGGATGTACATCACCTTCGGAGACACTCGGTCGTGCACACAGGATTGAAGCCGTACATGTGTTCAGTGTGCCAACGTGGCTTCAACCAAGGAAGCCACCTGAAATCCCACATGCGCGTGCACACGGGGGAGAGGCCTTTCAAGTGTCAGCTTTGTGACAAAAGCTTCAATCACAACGTGAGCTTGAAGAGTCACGTCCAGCGTTACCACTCAACCAATTCTGGACGTGAACGTAAGGCGGCTAAAATAGACGAAAGGGCGAGCGACACAGGTGATGGTGGTGATGAGGACAGTGGGAATAAGAAAGACTCAGACTCTGAATTTGACAATGTAAAAGATAAACCGGATACCGAAGAGGAGGTGCAGAAGGAGAGAACGGGGAAAAAAAGTAGGAGAAGCACAGGTAGACCTGTAGGAAGGCCTAAGAGAACGGCAGAAGGCAGCTTGGGTCGGTCAGGGGGGAAAGCAGGTCAGCGTTTAAACACTGCCAAATCAAAGGCGCGGAAGTTGGAGAAAATCGGTTCCAGCGAGGAGGAAAGTGAGGGAGAGCAATCCGACTGTCACATATCCTCTGACTCCGCAGAAAAGGAGGAGGAAAAGAAGGAGACAGCAAGGAAGAGCACGGGGAGATCAAGAAGAAGACCCACAAATGACGGTGACAGCGATTTTGACCCAGAAGAAGAAGAAACCAAAAAAAAGAGATACAGCAGTCAGAGCTCAGGGAAACGTAGAGGAAGACCAAAAAAGAATCAATCGGTCTGAAAATTCTCACAACACACACAGCTGCAAAATGAATTTGGTGTTCGCAATTGTGAGAAAAGAGGATGCCATAGAAACCTGGATTGAAATCTCCCGAGCAGAAAGCAACTTGGAATATGAGAAAAAAACATCCACCGGCGTCTTTCTGAATCAAGTTGTCTTTACTGTGCAGTGATGGATGGTCAGTCAGTAATAAGCACATGTTATTTGGAAATATATTCAGTAGTGAGTATTGGATGCATTATAAGAAAGTGACTGAGTGTAAGGAAAGGTTTACGTAAGTTACCATCGGAAAATGTGTGTCACCAAATGAGGAAAATCAGTCTAACTGGGAAATGTGTACTATATTTGTGTAAAGTAAGAATAATGTAAGCTTAAAGCTAAAAATACCTTTTTATACTTTCAAATGAAGTCAGGTCCCTGTAGCATTTTCTATATCTACTTATTCACTATAGAGCTGCATCATTATGTAACTTGAGAGAGTTGTTAGTCTGTAGGGAAATACAGAAATATTCAGAAAGCAATTCATTGCTACATATTTTGGTTTTTAAATCGGTATTCAAAAATTTAGCCTGCTGGCTAGACCATCAGACTCAATGATAATGTACTTTTACACAATGCAAATTTATAGAATCATGTCACAGCTGGGTATTCCCAAGTCATTTCAACACTCACGTTTAGGACTGGCTCAGAATTGTCAAGGACCATCTCCTAAGGGCCGTTTGCTGTTGTGTATATTTCTCCCATTAGCTACAGATAATATTGTCTACATTGCTGCTGACCATTATAGAGCTGCTTGCTGAGCCTTGAAACTAGTTTGGGATACAATAGCTGAATAATCACAGTGAAGAGAAGTTAGTTATGGTTCCATAATACATTTATTAAGATGGACTGTCAATGACCTCAGAGTTTCCCTGAATGCACCCCTGAGACGGGTCTGGCTAATAGTCCCTGCTTGCCACTGTAAGAACACAAATATCTAAGGAAGTAAACTACAGGTTAATAAATGAATAACGTCTTCACTGTATTGAGTTACCTGTTTCAAGTCTCCGCACATTTCTTTCCATACCATACAGAAACTAATACACGGTTGCAAGTAATGTTAACAACATGCAATTTGTAGAAAACGGTATGAAAAATGCAAAATGCCCAGATTTTTATATAAAATAAATGGTTCCAACTGCCATTTTGAGAGTGTTCTTTGTCCAGTGTGGTAAAGGAAGATGAGGTTAGTTATTCACATAACTACTTAAACTCAGAGAAACTGGTCCCTGGCCAACGCCACTGGATCTTACTGAAGGAAAAACAATGGAACAATTGACTTTTTCCCATCTCACAGTTCTTGAATTTAAATGTACGTGTGTTCAGAGTTCCCACTTTGATCAAATTCCCTCCCCCCCCACTTACATGTTCAGCCTCTCTTTCATCTCTCTGTCTCTGTGCCGGGGCTTAAGCTAACATCAAGGCCCAGCAAGTTTTTCATTGAGTGTTGGTGAAACTTATTCGGCTTTGCTCTCTGGGAAAAAGTCAGCCGGTTGAGCCCGAGGGTGCTGAGTGGATTAGATATGTCGACGGTTGGCCATTTCTAATCGTGGACTAATGTCTGGAGAACTGAAATACAAAGAATTTCTTTTGACTTTAGTGAGCCACAAACCTTGGTACTTTGAGATTGTTTCTATACATTGAAAAGTGACGCATATGGATGTGTGCACTTTAATGAGAGTGAGACACTACCAGGCTGTTGACATCAGCACAAACTTTATTTAGGTGGTTACATAAACTCTTAGATTAATAGGAATTTAAAGGAAGTAGGGAATATTAGCTCTACATTAAAACAGCATAAAGCCTGCTTATTGTTAAATCCAGATGACATTCATTTCAATCAATAACCTTTCCAAGCATTTATCCTAAGCTTTGAGAGGAATGATGCAAGGTGAGAGTGCAGTTGATCAGTGGATATAATGTATAGATACTGATAGACCAGGCCGGAACACTGACACCATGTTGGAATAGTATGGTGATTATAGTATCCTGCTAGTTACAGGAACACCACTAGATGTCCTTCTTGTCCCACAAACTCATTTAGCAAAAGCATAAGAGACCACAGCCATCTCTCCCAACACAATTACTATGGTAACTGTTAATCCTGCTGCATTACTTAAACCAGCCTGTTGAACGAATTAGGGATGTGCTTTCTTCCTCTTGTCTCTCCCTGTCCTGTCCTGTGGAACTTAGTGGATTCTCCCAGGAGAGAGCAGGTTTTTAGTGCAGTATGTCTTCCTCTCCCATTTGTACTCTATAGGTGACCGATATTCTAAAGCCACCCCTGAAAGAGTATGTAAGTATCAAATAAGAGCTAAGAAGTTGGCGCCAGCTGCAGAGGTTTGCAAAATCGATGTACACTGTCATTTATTAACATCACAAGGACAGCCATTTCTTTCCACTTTCTGTTTGTTTTTATCAGGTTAAAGCTGTATAAATTTTTTCCTCCTCTATACATTCCTCCTACTATAACTCCCTTTCTAGCACTGATGATTTGAAGCTGGTTTGTTTAAGGTGTCAGTTAGATAATCTGAGCTGCTCGCTGCAGAGGGAAAGCTAGATTGATGCAGGCTTCATCTGAAGAGCGCATCATGGAGAAAATAACTGTAGTGGCACACTGGCAACATCACTGTCGGGATATTATTATACCATAAATTCACTCAGTTAGATACAGTGCAGGTGCCCTGTGTTCATTTCCCTTCCTCAGTGTGAGTCAGAGTGACAGGAATGTCAGGAGACAGAAAAGTGGTAGGATAACATGAGCGGAGATTTGAAAATAAGAAATAAAATCCACCAGCAACTAGAGGCACCAAAAACATATTATACGGTTTCCGTATTTGCTAAAGAAATCAGATTTCAAAATGTGTTTCCCAGGCGGGAGCTCAAATGCTTACCAAATGTCATAAGCCAAGCGGATAGGAAGTCACCTGGGCCAAATTACATTTTCTTGCTTACCAATTCCTAGACATATAAACATTACTTGGTAATTGTTTATTGAAATTCACTGGCCTTTAGTCTGTTCTCCTGTCTGTTGCTGTGTATCTGTCTGTTAAATATGAAGCTGCAGCAAGTTAGCTTAGCATGGAAGCAGATGCAAACAGCTAGCCTGGCTGTCCGAAGGTCATAAAATATGTCCTAATCTGTAAAGAAACGGAACAGAACATTATGTGTCATACCATGGGATTCTTAAACAGTTCAGTTGAATACCCTTCCCATTAAAGGAATAGCTTAATATTTGGGGAAATATGCTTTTTTGCTTTGTTGTCGAGAGTAAGATGAGATTGTGCAGCTCAGTGTAAATTCCTTTGGTAAAATCTAACTTTTAATCAGTGCACTCCTAAATCTATTCAGCGGTTATCCTAATAACTGTACTTTTTTGCTGTGTATAACTGTTATAACTGTTGTATAACAAGTTAATTATGTATTATTTAATACTTAAACCCTTAATTTCATTACAGTGCAATATTTAATATTTAAGCACTTAATCTCATTACTGTGCATTATTTTACTCTCAGGACTTTTGATACACCATTAACTATATTGTTTGCATTATGTACGTTCAATCCCTTCATCTTTCTCACTATTTTAAATATGTATATAGTCGCGCTCAGGAACTGTGCACCACGTCCCCCCTTTTTTTTGTTCTTCCTCTACACTACTTACATTTAACATATTCATATTTCATGTGGACGCTGTAAAGGGGTTGCTGCAATCTCCTAGTTCTTTTAGGAAGACCTAATTTAATCAATATTCTCTTCCTAATGGAATCAGCTGGTGGAGGCGGTCACTTTCCTGCTTAACCAATCAGAATCGTACACAAATTGCAAGGGCCACTGACAGAGTTACAACCCTGCATTTACATTTTTTTTACTCCCCTTGCTATTCAGCTGTCGTTGCAGGCAAAGAGTGCAACAGTCCACCTCCAGTAGCCACCACCGGTGTCTAGATTCCATCGGGGGGGTCTGATGGTTCTCTTCCCCTATATATAGACATACAAAACATTGGTATAGCGATGGAGTCTAATCGCAAAAGACTTAGTACATTTTATTTGAGTTGTACAATAAACCTAATTTGCACATCTGCATAACATGTCTCTCCTGATTGAACTGGAAACAGGTTTTCCACTAGGCTGATTATGTCACCTTTGGACAGAGCCAGGCTAGCTGTTTGTAGTCTTTATGCTAAGCTTAGCTAACCAGCTGCCACTTGTAGCTTTACATTTAGCGTACAAACCTGAGTCATATCAATCTTCTCATCTAACTCATGACAAGAAAGCAAATACGTATTTCTCAAAATTTTCAACTATACCTTTTATGGGAGAATTATCCACATGAAATGTCCCATGATATAAAAATGTTCTGCTGTTTATCTTTGAATGCTTTTTTGCAAAGATGTTTCTCTGTTTATCTCTTCCTCTGTAAAGTTTTACTGCAGAAGTTTTCATTGTCATTCATAGATTTAGAATGGCCTCCTTTTCCACCCACCTTCACAGGGAAGACATAGTGCTGTCATATAGTTTTTTATCAATCACGCAGCAATTGTATTCTGTTATTTATCGCACCCCCCTCTCCTTTCCATCCTCTCTCGGTGCAGAATTACCCCCATAAACTGCAATCACTTGTCTGCTGCTATCCAGCCTGGTTGACTGGCAAGTGTTTGCTCTCTGTGTCACAGTGCTGGTGCGGCATTGTCAATCCGAAACAGCAGGGACAGAGTATGTCAAGGATGTTTTTGCCCCGATTTTGGGAGATTTGATAGATCTTAGTCGGAGCCGAGCATACATTTGATGGGAGAGGGGCCATCCAGCGTCGTCAGTTCTGAATTTAAATCTACAAATGAAAGCAACGCTCTGAAACCTTTCACAGCATATGAGTGTCAAATGTCAACCATATTATTTACAGCAGAGATGCGTATGTATGTTACTTTTTTTTGAGAATGCACCTTCCCAGTGTCTTTTTGTGGAGCTAAACCAAATTCATACTGTTGAAGAACCAAATGTAAAAAGGTAGAGCACACACAGGACAAAGTGGACTAATCTCAATTTTTCCAATTTATTCTGGCATAGTCAAACACACAAAGAATTACTCCGAAACGTTAGCATGTCTGTTTGACCTGGCCGGAAGAAATTGGTGAAATTGAGATTAGTGCCCTTTGTCCTGAAGATCTTTGTGTGTGCTACCTTTTTACCTTTGGGCATTCAACGTTGTAACATATGTAAATGTCTATGCATGCATTCAGCTCCTTCGCAATTTAATGATTAAACATGAGGGAGCTGATTTGATTTGCAGTAATGGCCAACTCCCCATGAAACATTCATAAGAGTATTTTTAGAACACAGCACACTGACTAAACACTAAAAACGTAACAAGATTGTTGAACAGTCAACAGGGCTTGTTGCTGTCTTGGGCCAATTTCATGCCTTATCTAATCTATTTATGTCACTGTAACTATAGTTGAGAGATTTAATCAAACAAGTGCGGTTTTAGCAGTTTTATGCTGCATGTTTGTAGTTCACATGGAGCTCAGAACAGTCGATTAATTGGGCGACAAGCTTCAAGCCTAAAACAAATTATACCTGACAGATAATATCAACACACAGGATAATATCAACAGGATCGCCAGCATTGTGCATTCATCCGGGCATCCTGTTGCTCTCCTCTGGAAATTCCGCCCAGATGTCCTTCTCAGCTGGCCTTATGCTCTCTTTGTGTTGGAATTTTAAACCGGTTGGACTTTCTGATGACTTTGGTAAACTGCTCCTCAGATCTCTGCAGGGTGAATCACAGCTAGTTAGCTAGACTATCTGGCCAATCTGAGTTTTCTGTTGCCCGACTAAACAACTTTTGAACGTACACATGTTCCACCCAAACAAGTTCCTTCTCGAGGTTATGTTGCAGAGGCACCGGGGCTCCTTGTGGCACTCACATCATGACGATTATTGTGATTGGTTTACAGAAATGCCAATAAACCAGATTATGTTTTTCTCCCATTCTTTTATATTAGAAAACAACATGAATATGTATAAGTAAAACTGGATGGAAATATTCATAATCCAAAAACATTTAGCACTCAGTGGCTTGCATAATGATGCACTCTGACTACAAGTAAAACAGGAAAAGAAGTCATTCAAATTATGAATCAGGTATAATGACAACAAAACTGCTGAGATATTTGTCATAAAAATAAATTTTCCATGTCATGTTCTTATAAATTTGGCAGCAAAACATTAAACTTTATTCTCCCCGGAGGGAGGCATACCTGTGTGTAGGACAATAGAAAGAGACAGAGAGTTGTTAATGTTTGTGAGACGTGACATCTGCTTCCTGTTCCCCTGCCATTCCTGAGTTACAGTCATTTGAATCAAAAACAATTCAATCAACCCCTTAAATGTTAGTCCATTATGCGAAATGGCAGTGTGTGGAAAATCCAAGGTAGCAGAACACCCCCCAAACAACAATCTAAGCGATGCCCTCTTTTTTATAGCCTTGATTATAATCTATATCTCTGCCAACCTCAATGCCCTCTCTAATATCTTCATTATTCCACTTTTCTTGCCATGTTATAAAATGTGGTGAGTGGTTTGATCCAGCTTTGCTGAAACTAAAACTGGATCCCCTTGTATTGTTCCTTACATACTGTCTTTCTAGATTGATTGCTTTCTAGTTTCCCCTTTGTCAGATTCATTGTATAATTTTCTCCCTCTGAGAGATAATTCTACCTCTTTAATCTATCCGTCATTCCCCGTCTGATGCATCTCTGCTCCCTTCCTTTACATCCATGTTCTACCAGCCACAGAAATTGGACATTTGTTGGCTCTGAGGCAGCACATCATTGTGTGTGTGTGTGTGTGTGTGTGTGTGTGTGTGTGTGTGTGTGTGTGTGTGTGTGTGTGTGTGTGTGTGTGTGTGTGTGTGTGTGTGTGTGTGTGTGTGTGTGTGTGTGTGTGTGTGTGTGTGTGTGTGTGTGTGTGTGTGTGTGTGCGTGTGCGTGTGCGTGTGCGTGTGCGTGTGTGTGCGTGCGTGCGTGCGTGCGTGCGTGCGCGCGCGCGCGAGAGAGGGAGAGAGAGAGAGACTGTACTTGCAGCAGATAAGTTAGTGATTTCAATTCCATAAGGGATAGGGCACACTATGGGAATCATGAAAATGTATTAAATATCAATGGCTTTCAAAGAAGGGGTTGTCGGGCTAAATACCTGCGCTGAGTACAGATAATAGTGCAGAAAGTAACACTGTAATCTTTCCATCTGCACACAATCACTCAAATACATGTTGTGCGTACTAACTGCTACTGTCATTCTGCTACCAGGCAGGCCTCTCCTAGACAATATCATTGAATAATATTATGTGTATTGTGCAACGCACATACATATGGGAAAAATGTTGTTGGCAATAACTGTTAACTGTCAAAATAAACCATTTCCATTGCCTCCTGATGTTGCTTGCTTCATGTCCTGATTAGGTTTGTAGAAGTTGAGTGATATGAAGAGCTTGAATTCTATTTACTCTCAAACGACATCTTTTCAAGGTCTATGGGTCGTTGCCTCGCGGTGAACCCCCCTGGTGAAGTCTCGGTGATGACCTTACAAGCATACATGCTGCTTCTTAACTGTGTGGGGAACGAGAGACAGAGGAATATGATACATCAGGCACATTACGGCGTCTGTAGCAGTGACACTATCGACTTACAGTGCCGTTAAACCAAGGACAAAGTGGAGATTCCTCCTCTGTGAAGTCCATTCACAGATCATAGAAAAGGATATATGGTGTGTGTAATTGCATTTGATAAGCACCATAAAATGATGATCATTGGTCCGGCCTGACCTTGTTGGCATAACACTGGTCTCCAATGCACTGCACTCAGATGAACTTGCTCTAAAGATGCTTTCAAAGTAAGACTAAACTTAAGTTAAAATATATATGTATGATACTGTTGCACAAGTGACAAGTTCAGAGGTTATACATCTTATTCTATACTGTATGAACTTCTGATTGTGTGTTACAAAAAATCCTTGTGTCCTCCTATCAAGCAATGTTATGCTTGAGTGTGTTGGATAAACTGGACACAGCTCCCAGTGGCATAAAATGCACTTAAACCACATCTGTTCCTCTGTAACAGAACTGGTTAAGTCAGACAATAAAGCTTCAACCAGGATCCACTTCGTTTTTAAGACCCAAAGATGTGGTTGAAAATCTGCAAGTGTACATGGAGTTTAGATTTCCAAAGGCCAAGAATACAGATTTTATTTGTGCAAACTTGAACACAGTCATGTATTGTACTGCTCTCCTGCATTTTAAAGGTGAAATCATCGGCTTACTGTTATTGTATATAATTATTAAAATTGTGTTTTTGATGGTGCACTTGTTGTGGAAGGTCAGAGCAGAATTTGAAAAATGCAACTCTCAGCTAAGTGTTACATTTTAATTTTACTTTTTGGATGTCGAAAAAAAAACCTCAAGACAGATGTTATGTCTTATTTTTTTAGCCAAAGGAGCCCCTAAGTTTTCACTTATGTCAACAACTGCTAGATAGACTGTCGCAAACGTTTGTATAGACATTCATGGTTCCCTGATGATGTCTCACGCTGACTTTGGTAATCCGCTGATTCTCTATAGCGCCACCATCAGGTTTATACTTGTCAATTATTGGATAGATTTTTAAAAGACATTCAATCCACCCTCAGGAGGACTTGTGATGTATTTTGGTGATCTCTGATTTAGGATTTAAATATGTAACAGTCCAACTAAAGTTGTTTTTAAATGTGCCTTAATTGTAATGGAACAAAATGCTGGTTTGAAACATTTAGGATTGAAATGATGAGTGACGTAACACATTTTAACACTCTTTGATATAGACTTACAGATTTAATCACTCACACTGTGTTTAAATCAAGCCGCTTGTCATGTATGTGTGAACATTACGTGTCAAACACTTCGGCTGTGGGGAAATATGCAAATCACGTCTCATCTTATTTTCACTTTTCTGTGGAAACAAACTTAAAAAACGTCTCAGTGCCAGCAGCACAACACATGCACAGTTACCGTGTTGTCACAAGTAATTGACGTTGCGCCAAAATGGCTGTCCCCTTTGACTTATGAATGTTGCGCTAACTCCTCCAGCCTCAGATCTCATCCCTGCAACACGGATGGATGAATTTGTCTTCAGGCTGGAGAGGTGAGAGTAGAGAAGGGGAGGGATGGTGTTTGAGAATAATTTGGGCAGAGGGAGGGAAGAAGGAGGATGGAAAGGGGGGAGGATAAATGGAAGCAACGTTTGAAATTATTATTTAGTTCCCCCCACACATCGCTTCTTCTCGCCTGGAGCTCAGTGCTGCTCACAGTTTACTATTTGTTACCTCTCTCTCTCTCTCTCTCTCTCTCTCTCTCTGTCTTACTTCCCACAGGGCTTTTATTTATCTTAATATAAATCCTGAAGGTAAATTCCTGTCCATGCAACCAGCCTCTAAAGCTCCCCACGAAACCCTGTGTATGTGTCCGTGTGCGTGTGTGCGTGTCTGTGCGTGCGTCATGCTGATGGAGCTGCTTGTGTGAGTACATTGCATTCATAAACATGTTTATGATACATCTGTGTTTGCTTCTGTGAACTGTATATCATCTGAGCCTGTTTCCATAGTTTATTTTCTCCTCACTATCACCAGAGGGTAGACATTGTTGATAAGAGGGATGGTTTTAGATTATGCATGATGTTAGGGCGGAGTGAAGTGAATCATCCCAAGTTAAAAAACTATTGGTTTGGTTTTTTTTAACTGACAAAAAAACCTTGCTAAGTGGATTAAAAGCTTGTTATCGTCAAGGAAGAGAGAGCAGATGGGCACAATTAATGCATTTTAAAATTCAGCTTGGATTTACTTTTCCCATGAAGTCAGACTGGGAAATAGAGCGTCTTTTTGCTCTCTCACTTTTAAAGCCGGTCTGCGTTGCATCCTGCAGAAATATTTAAGATTTATGTTCAGCTGCTGCCCACGGCGCAGTATTAACTGTATAGCATGTTGTAGGAAGAGGCTGTGAAGAAAGTGCAAGAGAGGAAGGATGAGGAAGGGATGATATAAAAAGAGAAAGAGAGAAAAAGAGAGAGTATTAGTCTCATCTCCATTACATCCCTTTATCTTCCCTTTAGCAGAAGGCCCCTTCAGGACACGCTCACACACACTTACACCCACAAATACAGACACCATACTGTAGTGTCATTGCAGCTGGACATTGAGATTGATGGGCTCCTTACTGAATTCAGAGGAGGTCCCAGGGGCATTTAGGGCATACTTTCTCTACCTCTGTCATGTGCACACTCAATTAGCTTAATGTTGAAACAGCTCTGAGGAGAGAGGAGAATAGGGAGATGGTGATGAGCGAGGCAAAGAGAGGTAGTTTTTTTGCACAATAAAAAAGGAGAAGCAAGGTTAGGCCTTATCATGTTATTTCATGATCACTTGAGTTCTTTTAGAGAGTGTAATGGAACTTATCAGCCCTTCAGGTCATCCATGTAAGTGCCTGACAAGTTTTTCATGGAACTAATGTGACACTCAAATGTGGCGTCATCCCCTTGTAAATCGAGGTGAGTGAGTATGTGCACTCAGTCTGATGCAGCCTGTAGAGTTTATCTGCTATCTGTGAGTCTAATAATGAAAGACCTGTGACCGCTGGCAGGCCACATCTATAAGCTCTTACCAGTTCAAACCAGTTTGATCTCTCCTTTTTAGATGGTTTTATTTCAATATTTTCTTGAATGGAATAAATATATAACCATCCTTCTCTGTGACCAGAGGCCTTCAGACATTTTATTGTTGAGGTTCTGATTTAAAGTGTGACAATGTGCCTACACCGGTACTCTGTTGTTTGTTTTCTGGCAGTTTGGGGGTTTTCGGTTCATGTTTGTAGTTTTCCGTGCTTGTGCTGTGTGTTTATTACGTGTCCCTGTAGCCCTGCCTGGCATGTCTCAGTTGTACCTGTGCGTCTAGCCTTTTCAGCCTGTTGTGTTGCCGGTCCTTGTTGTCTTTTTACCCTATCATGGTTCCTTTTTCATTCCAGTTCCCTGCCCACTCCATCTGTGCCTTGTCCTGTGTTTGCAACTCAAGTGTTACAACTTGAATAGAGTAATCAATCAGTCGCGCCATAATGCTGATTATTATTACAATAAACGCAGTTTTTTTTCCACACGCATGCTGGACAGACACAAGATGGACAAAGAGTGGACTGTACCTAGATTCTGCAGAAAAAGAATGCAGACCCAGTTTAAAGGAAGACAGTATAGAATATACACAATAGTATACACTCACCGGCCACTTTATTAGGTACACCTGTCCAACTGCTCGTTAACACTTAATTTCTAAGCAGCCAAT
>NC_048418.1:16622384-16640098 GCF_013103735.1 Etheostoma cragini
CAGTTCTGAAGGCAAAAGGGGGTCCAACCCGTTACTAGCATGGGGTACCTAATAAAGTGGCCGGTGAGTGTAGGTTGTCATTGAAAAAGATGTTGTCAGTGCAAGTGTCCAAGCACATCTTAATGGCCTCTATCCGGCTCAACAGAGAGAGCCTTTGAGTCGCTTCATGAGGAAATTAATTGATGAAAAACACAGACATGCCATATGAAGTCAAACAAATTGTAAAAAGTTTTTTTAAGATTTAAGTTTGTGTGTAGTTATTATAACGTATGCAAATGTATATTATATCATCCCTCATGGCTTCCATATTTATTTAGATTTTTCTTCTTCATGAATTAATGCTATTGGTCATCTTTACGTCTGTCTGTGGGTTTTACAAATATACATTATGTTTAAAGAGTGATTAGGCAATTTGGTCTGACTTTGTCTGAGGTAAATAGCTCTATCAAATGTTTTCAAATTAGTCTAATTTCCATTTGCTGAAAAACGTTTCGAACATACAAGGTTTTTTACCCAACAGTGACAATATATTAGTTTTTTCTACCAAAACCCAAATATGTGGATGCATCTTTATATTTTATGACATAGACACACATAATATAACATCTTTCTATTTTTCTAATCAGCTAAGTTACTCTGCAATCTTTCCACGTACGCACTGTTACCTGCAGAATTCCCCCCCGGGGTACTCGTACCTCTAATTGGGAATCACTGATACAGAGTATAAAGCAGCTCATTATCACTTATGCTTTATGCTTTGGTGCCTGCACAAGCAAACCACGAGTTAAGGAAATCTAATGAGTAAGAAAAGTGCACGGTTAAACCTTAAAACGCTGTCTATATTTCAAACATTTCATCCATCCATGGTGTGCTTTGTCATCACTGAAATGTATTTACTTCTAGTATTATGACACCAAACCTTGTGTTGTGTGCTGCAAACACACCAGCTCAGTCACTGCAGACTACGACATCTGTCAGAAAACGTGTGTGCTCAGGACGTTTGGACAGATTTCTGCTGTTTGTTCTACAGGAAGTTTATTACTTTGAGAAAGAGAGTGTGTGTGTGTGTATGTGTGTGTTTGGTTAAGTCAGAGAGGTAAGAAGAGAGGGTATTAGTCTGAACGACAGAGTACTGACGGTCACGCTACCCAGAGCTGTCCTCATGGATTGGGATGGGTGGGGAAAAGGGATGGATTTACGGAGGGATGGACGGATGAATGACAGAAGGGGGTGGGGGGGGGGTGCTTTCGTGATTTGACATCTGTAAATTTAATTAAAGCTGTGTGTGTGAGGGAGAGTGTGTGTATTTTCGTGTCAGTGTGGGTTCCCCTTTCTGGCCGCCTGCAGGCACAATGCTGCTCTGTCGATAGTTTGTCCTCCATCAGACGGCCCAAGGTTGACTAATTAGGACTGTGGGACATTCACATTTCCTCTGTTCCACTCTCTTCCTATCTACCTCAGTTGTTCTAATTTATCCTCATTTCTATATCTCTCTTCCATCCCTGCTTATCTGCATTTCTTACACATTTGCAACAAATATGTTTCATTTATTTGTAATATAATGACAGCATTCATTCTCAATTATAGCTTGTAATTACCTTCTCTGGACCATTAGGGGGCACTCTTAATATCTCTAATAACGCCTGCTGGCCACAGTCAGAGCCAGACCTGTTCACCAGTATTTGGTACCAAACATGTAAATTTTATATTTGAATTGACAGAATATTATTTTATGTCAAGGTCCCTCTTTGGTAAGTGGACAAGAGTGCGCTTGCACTCACATTTTCCTCATATTACACACATTTTAGTTTAATTTATACTGTCTTCAAAAAAGGTCCCATCATGGCTGTTGGTTTAAATGACCTTCAGCTGTCCCTTTTTACAGCCAGTGTTGAACATGTAAGTGTGCATTTAGAGCCTTCTTCACTGCAGGGAGTTATCATTCAAACAAAAAGTAGATACCTCTTCTTCCATTTGGGCTAAAGTCTCAATGGAAAACAGGTCTCTCTCCTCAATAAATTCTCATCCTATCAACCCGATCACCAGACAAGAATGTCAGCACTGGACAATTCTGCAAAAACCCAGAATCACACCCAAATTGGTGTTTTTTTTGTTGCTTTCTGTAATATCTATGCCCGGCAATTTTAGTGTGCTTAAAGTTAGATGAAGATTATAGTTAAGGAAAATGAATACTGTTCAAGGGCCACTCGGAACACTGTAGTTCAGTTTATTCATCCAGGAACACCTCACTGGTGAAAACAGTAGCACTTGCACTTTTCAAGGTGACTTCTTTATCTTGGCGTGAGCTTGAGAATTCCTGTGTTGCAAACTGTGGGTGTAGGTTTTAGAAGAAGTGGACATTTACGTAAGAGGCAAGAGTCGAAAGTTGCTATTAAATTGCATTATGGGAAATGCAAGACTGGTTTTGGTGCAATGTTATCAATGCTCGCGTTCATGTATAGAGCCCCTGCTGATATTTTGGGCCAAGTCTCATGTTGTGTCGAGCCTTCTTGACCCTCATGCTGTCCTCGGGTCAAATTGACCTGTTTTCCAACATCATATTATTTTACCTACCCAATTGTAATTACCCAAAATAACATGATTGATTCCACACAACGCTCGTTGGCAAGTACAAATCACTACTTTCATTAATTGTGGGGTGTCTTGTTCAATTTTATAGCATTTGAAAAACAATTGAAGTGGTTTTGAAATAGTATTGAGAAAAGTTGACATATTCCTGTCTGTGATTATCCATCAACATCCATTCCTTTAATTTTAGTCTAAATAATTTCTTATTTCTGCTTTTCTAACTCAAACAATAGGTATTATTTCCTACAAATGAGATTTATTGACCACAAATTCCAAAAATAACTGTAAAGCTAAAGTTAACAAGTTACTTTAATTTTAATTTTAATAAGTTTATTAAATGCAAAATAAATTACAATTAACACCCTGTGTACACACTTTGTTAGTAATCACACACAGGCCTGAAATACACACACATGCTCAGGACCTATACATGCACTAATGGAGAGATGTCAGAGTGAGTGGGCTTAGTATTACGTATTGTTGAAAACGTCAAAAAGTGACAAACATTGAAAAAAAGCGTCAAAAGTGTTGAAAAAAGGGACAAAAACACAAGATAAAGTTAAAAACATTGATTAAAAAGCATCAACAAAAGTGCAGATTTTGATGGGAAGACAACACAAGGGTTAATGTT
Organism: Etheostoma cragini; assembly: GCF_013103735.1. Classification (NCBI taxonomy): domain Eukaryota; kingdom Metazoa; phylum Chordata; class Actinopteri; order Perciformes; family Percidae; genus Etheostoma; species Etheostoma cragini. The sequence continues at coordinate 16,625,605 of NC_048418.1, forward strand.
TTAAAATTGTTGATTTTGATGCAATTATAGAAGTGCCCCTAGCACTCCCATTCAAAAGGCTATTTGACCAAAAAAATTATAATACCGTAAATCTTAAAAGTGGCGCTTCTGTCCTAATTAGGCTTTTAAACAAAAGTTTGACTCTTGCTAGGTTTGGCAAGCGTTATGCTTTATTTGACCAGCATTTTAATTAGTTCATTACCCAATATCTGTGTCCAGATGACAAACAGAAAAAGCCTTGGAAATAAGAAATTATGATGCAGTAGCTGAACCTACTTTGTGGTCAATTCCACAATCCTTTTAACCCTAACCCGTGAACTAAACCCAGATAAATCTCTGAACCACACCAGATGGACAAATACTCCATAACTTCACTTTACTTACTTACTTAACTGCATCAAAATAAATGCGGTCTCGCCAACACACAGACACAGTTACATTTCCTGTTCCCCAGTGTGTAGTCACTCACATTCATGTTAGCAATTTGTTGCAACTGATTCACAGTGGCAACAGCTACAAAAAACAGTCTGGTTTGGAAGCTGAAATTCAACATGTAGTAACTGCAGGAGCTGCTCTTTGATGGCTGGCGTGAAAGTAACTTCAAACTCCAAATAGTTGAGTTTAGAAAGTGTAAAATTCATATTTGTTGTTGTTGAGTTGGTGGGGAGAGTGTCCCAGTTGCTGAAACATTCATCTCAGTCACCAACAGTAGAAAAAGGCTACTCAACAGTTTCCCTGGATAAATAACAGTGTGAGGAAATGCATACAATGGTTTTGCATCTGCTCCAGCGGTTGCTTCTATAATTTTGTGAAGGAACATTCCTTCAGCTAAAGTTGCATGTTCATTAGCTAAGTTATTTCCTATTCAGTGGAGCAGCAGAAAACTAAAGCACTGGGTTCCTGTGGCAGCTTGCCATACTGTAACTACAGCACATCTGAAGTGCTGACCTGCTGTTGGCTTGGACTGCTGCTACTTGACTGCACTCATTGCTTTATTACTGTGTGTCGTATCCATGCACTGATGGTCATTAACACTACATGACATTTCTGCTCCCAGCCATCAATTCCAGCAGACTTTAAAGCCACACTAACGACTATTTTTATGATAACAATGGATCAAATTACTTCATGTAATATTTAAGGGGTTACTCATAGTAAAAAATGTACACACAGAATTATCGCCCAGCAGTTCTCCTCAGAATTGTAAAATGGTTTAAAGGTGCCCTGCCACAAATGTTTCATTACCTTGTGGTGATGTCTGAAGTTCTACCGTGGACTCTGTAACCTTTGTTGTGGAAAAAATGGCTTGGTTACATTGTTCCAAGTCATTCTAGTGTGGTATAGAAAGCCTGAAAAAACAGTTCTCATTAATATTCAACAAGCTAAGCTGATTGACTCTGATTGGCTTACAGCTAGCTAATGAGAGCTTAGCTTACCGTATCAGCATCCTTTACCCAGCGCAAATGGGCGAGCTCATAAATAGTAATGAGCTCAGGCAACATGACATCAGACTGACCAGCTTTTGTACTTAGCCTGATTTCTCAGCTTACTTCTTTTCAGTGGCTAGAGCTGACAGAGGAGGTAGCAGTTCGTGTTTACATTCAGGACATAACACAAACACATATGGACCTAAAATATTTCAAAAAATACAAGTATAAACGTTTTTCTGTTGCAGGGCACCTTTAACGTTTCTCAGCTCATTGTTTCTGTTTTACAGCCTGCAGCTTTGCTGTTTCAGCAGCTAACTGAGATAGTTCCCTGTTCCCCCAGGGGTTAATGAAGACCAAAGCACAGCGCAGAGGAATGTAAACACTGAGCTTGCATCCACGTGGTAGTGAGAAAGACGACTCAACAGACTTAAGTTACCCTTACTCCATAATTCCTGGATGTGTAGATGAGCGACTGTTTGCTAACATGTTCGCCATAATGACTTATGTTGCTAATACATCAGTGTTTGCAGCTTAGATCTATGGGTTTGGTTTAATTCTTCCCCGTTAAATAGATAAGTTGTTTTTAAAATGATTGGAGGTGGTTGTGGTTACGTGCTGGCTAGTCTTTATCCTTGACAACAGACTTCCTGGATTGCTCCAAAGCGGCAGGAAATTTAGACGAATGTGAGTATTTTCGCCAATGTCCGTTTCCTTCCACTCTTCCACTCTGGGGGATTTACGAGGACTGTGGTTGACTGCTCGTCAGATGTCTGCAGGGTGAGTCCTCGCATTACTATTTCCCAGCAACTCTGTGCGCAGTTTAGCAGTTGGCTAACGCACTCACAAAAATGTTACTCTCTATAATATTTTACCCTTCTTTGAGATGTGCATATGTAAAACATAACATGAAAGACACATTGATGGATACTCTGCCAGTGAAGAGGTTTTTCCTATCTTGCTCTGTCCTCCTCTATCACTTCAGTTTAAAGACATGCACTCCAGGGGAACTGCTTGTCAATCAATCACTCACACTCATACTTTATTTATTCATTCACGTTAGCTCTCTTGATGGACTGTTGACCTATACAGGAAGTTTATTTATTTTCTATTCATGGTATCCTGGCATATGCTGCTAAGGCCCTATGGCTCTGAAAAGGCACAAATGGATTTTTAATAACCCTGTTTGGATTTCAAACTGCAGGTTTGACAGACTTTTACAGACTCAAAAACGAATGGCAAATGTATCCTTGTGCAAATCTAATGCTATTAAATTATGTCTGTTTATGGTAAAATATTAGTGTGCGTGCGTGCATGTGTGCGTGAGTGTGTGAGTGTGTGCTTGCTTGCGTGTCAGTTAGCTACATGCCCTGCCCTGACACTAATGCAAATAGCCACCTCAAGGGCAACATACAGTAGGAGGGTGCAGGAGATGCCATCACTGATAAAAGGCCTGGGTACGCACACATGCACACACGCACACATACACATAAATGCACACACACACACACACACACACACACACACACACACACACACACACACACACACACCTCCACATAATTGCTGATGCCACCCAGCAGCTGAGTGTCCAAATTAATCACAGCCATCATCCCATGTGAGAAAAGAGCGGCTGGCAGAGGCCTTGACTGCTGCTCCTCCTCCTCTCCATTTAACTCCCTCTTCTCTTCCTCCGCTGGCTAACACTTCACTTCCAAACAAAGAACGCCAAACACTCTAAGAGCGCTAATCGCTTCTTCTCCTCTGCTCGTCTGAAAATGACAGTTCTAAGGAGTTTGAATCCTCCGCAATTTAGCCTGTGAACTTCCACAAAAAGTGCAGACGCACACCTTTCAAAGTTCATCATTTTTTGACGAATCAATAATCTTTTTCTCTTCTCTCTCTTGTTGTCTTTGATTCTCTTCATAACTCCTCTCACTTTCCCTCTCTGTCCTCTCTTCCTTGTTTTTTGCACAAATACAACAAGATAACATGTTAATTACTAAGCAATTTAGATGTTCTGGTAGGCAGGTTTTGTTACCTTTGGACAGAACCAGGTTAACCTGTTTTACTTTGTGATAAGCTCAACCAACCAGCTGCTGGGTATATATTTACATTACAGACTTGATAATTACTGTATATTGATCTTCTTGTGTAATAATTGGCAATAAAGCTCACCAAAATGTAATACAACTCTTTAAAAATCCCTGAATGAGATGAAATAAAACCAACTTGAGTAGTAAGAGAAAGCTGTGTATATGTAGAAAGCAAATTTATGTGTTCAAGATAATCCAGTCAAGCTTGTCCAGTCGAGAGCGTTTGTCCTGTTAATGTTGCTTTGAGAAGGGTGCACGAGGCCAAACAGAGCTCACACAGCCACACGGTCAGCCACTGCTGACTGGAAAAAGCCCTCCGGCGTTACACGATGCTGGCAGAAATCCCTGCTGCTCACTTCTACGCTGAGAGGCAACACAACACCTCTGGAATCAGAGTGCCTGTCAGCTCTCACTTTCAGTTCAGGGCTCTCTGAGAATAGTGGCAGACCTACTGACTAAAAGAATTATACTTCAGGACAAAAAGGAATCCGAAATACGTATTACGTTTCACTTCAAATGTTTTTTGTAATTATTTTGTTCCTGGTATGCATCTCAGCATTCTGTGGCCAAGTTAGACGCTCATTTGCATGGGTAAAGTTTTATATTACCTCTCACCATCTGTTACACTAAAGCCACCCTCCTCATTTCTAACTCCTGCTTACTTATCTGATTTTTGTAGCAAGCAATGAAACCAGGTTTCCTTTCAGGTCTGCACACCCTTGTGTGTTTCTCTACTAATTGCACATGCAGACAAATTACTGCATTCTCAAGAGATGGATCTTCAGTCAGCACTTCAGCTCAAATGCAATCATGCCAAGTTGGCTCAATTCTCCTGTAAAGAGTTTTCAGGTTTTTCCATTATTTGCCAACTTGGAAGTGAAGAGTGTGGCCATTTTGCAGCGATCACAATTGTTTATGTTGAGATGTTTGTCGTGTGTGTGATCTATTGGTTTCAATGACAGTATTTCTTCTCAAGTGGCTGTGAGAGATGATAGCTCTTCCAACGTATTTTTCCTTCATCAAAAGGTTTGATGCTGATCAAACAGACATGGTAATTCCTTGTCAGGCTCAACCCTTGTGTTGTCTTCCCGTCAAAGTTAATAATTAACACTTTTGTTGACGCTTTTTAACAATGTTTTTAAATTTTTCTCTCGGTTTTGTGTCTTTTCTCAAAACCTTTGATGTTTTTTTCAATGTTTGTCACTTTATTTGACGTTTAACACTACGTAACACTAACTTATTAACTTTAGTTTACAGTTATTTTTGAAATTTGTCGTCAATAAACCTCATTTATAGGAAATTGTACCTAATGTTTGAGTTAGAAAAGCAGAAATTAAGAATTATTTTGACTAGAATTAAAGGAAAGTATGTTGATGGATAATCACAGACTGGAATATGTCAACCTTTACTCAATACTGTTTCAAAACAACTTTAATTTGTTTTAAAATGTGTAAAATTGAACAAGACACCCCAAAATTAATGAAAGTAGAGATTTGTAATTGCCAAAGAGCGTTGTGTGGAACCAATCATGTTATTTTGGGTAATTAAACGGAAAGTTTACATAGAAAAACAGGTCAATTGGACCGAAGAACAACATGAGGGTTAAAAAAATGGTTTAACATTTTGGGAAATGCAGTCATTTGCTTTCTTACCGAGAATTAGATCAGAAGTACGCAAAGTATGGAGGCAAAGCTAGGAGATGATTAGCTTAGCTTAGCACAAAGACTGGAAACGGCTAGAATGGCTGTGTCCAAAATAAACACCAAAACCTCTCAATCTCACAAATTAAGGCATGCATGTTGTTGTTTAATCTTTACAAAAACGGAAATAAAAACAAGTTTTATATGAAGTTAGGTAGCATGCTATAACTATTTGTTGGTAACCTAAGAGCTGGGTGCGGTGGACTCCTGTTCAACAAGAAATTACAGCTAATTCTGTTTGCTGTATTTGTTTTGTACGGTTAGTTGCTTCCCCTGTTTTACAGATTTTATGCTAAACTAAGCTAGCTTCATATTTATTGTACAATCATTCACTGTACATCAGTCAGTGCCATCCAACTTCCACTAAAGAAGAACAACAAATAAGCAATGTTTCCCAAAATGTTGAACTATTCCTTTAAAAATCTAACCACAGTAGCAGTGTTAATTATGTTTTGAAAATCCCCAAATCAGAAATAGAAAACTCCCGGAAATCAGTTCTGACAACTTGAAATATCAATAAAAGTAAAAAGATACAATGTGGAAGAAATGATCAAGTATCCAGAAAAATAAAAACTCTCGAGAAACTCTTGAAAAAAATGAAGCGGTCTGTCTCTATGTTTCTGCAGTCGGCGCTCTTAATAATTCATAGGGAGCTGGTTCAAACCTCAGTGCTCCTGGATATCCGTCTCTGCTCAACCAACCACCATCGCGGATACATGTAATGGCTAGCTGGGATTTTGGAGGTGTGAGCATTGGCTCCCCTGTGAGCCTCTGTGAGCTACAGTTACCCAAACACCCCTTCTCTCTGTCCATAACTAAATCGCATAAGCCTGTTTCAGTCTGTAGACATCACTGAGGTGTAACTATAATCAGCAAACTTCATCTGTAAAGGTTGTCTGTCATTCCTTCAGCGTGTGGGAAACCTCCAAACCACCACTCCATCATCTCCTGTGTTGAAACAACGACAAACATTTTAATTACAATGACACCTCGACTGTTTCATCTGAACTAATTACAGCAGAACTAATTACAGATAAATCATTGGCTCTATCAGGAAATGTCAATCCTCATCACCAAAATGTTTCTAATCTCCAGAAACCTGCTGCTTCTGCTTCCCCGTTTTTCCCTGCACTGAGACTCCACTTTTTCTGTGAAATGATATGCTAATCCTGTTGGAACTGAGGTGTGGGTGTGTGTGTGTGTGTGTGTGAGTGAGTGAGTGAGTGAGTGAGTGACTGAGTGCGTGTGTACGTGTGTGTGTGTGTGCGTGCATGCAAGAGTGTCTGTGTGTGTGCCTCCATGCTGACACTACTGATGCATGTTTGTCATTAGAAGGGTGTGTGTGTGTGAGAGAGAGAGAGAGAGAGAGAGAGAGAGAGAGCATGCGTGTCTGTTCATTTTTAATATTGTCTGCTGAACCCAGAACATGATAAATGGAAGAAACTAATTGCCTGATAATGCTGAAAAATGAAACTTTGTGACACTGTTTCCCTCCACTGTTTTTCATGAATACATTTGTGGGATGTTTCCCCTTATTGCAGCTTTGTGACCGGGAGGAAGTGAAATGCTTTGTGTTACTAAGTGATTAAAACGTTGCAAGACTGTTTTTTGTCAAACTTATCTTATGGCACAATGATAAGGATGATAAGATGAATGTCTTCCATGATGACAGACGTACTGCAATATTGGTCTTTTTTAAAATAACAAATAATAAAGTTATAAAAAGAAATCACTTAAGATGGCAGTAAAGTGGCTGTTTGATAACGTTATGAAATTACTATGCTTTCCAACACAATCATTAATTCTATACGTGGAAGCTCATTCCATTGCACTAGTACTGCGGTTCGTTTCCTTCTGTTTCATTCGCATTAGTCTAACACATTTAAAACTCATGTTTGCAGTTAGGAGCCATAGTGTTTAATTACAATAATTAAACTACTCTTGTTTGTAACTTTCTGCTTCATTACTCTCTGGTATTGTCTTTTGTTATGGATATTATTTGTTTTTGGAGTACCCTAGACCCTCACTGCTGTACAGTATGTGTAAAAAGCAATTGCCAAGTTTTTCAAATGTTTCAGTCAAACACATTTTTAATTTCTCCTATGATCTTATTAACACTCATCATGCAGACAAGTATTGACTGGGTAACCCTCTCCTTTTCCACAAACTGAGCTTGCACATTTGATGAAGGTGACACAATCCACAAATAAGGTAATCAGGCATTGATAAGACAATAATGAGGAAACGTTCTGTATGTTTCATATGTTGTGTGCTATGCATGAACATAGCCACAAAGTCCTTCACAAACAAAGGAATGTATACTGACTATGTTACATAGTTTTGGTTGGTTGGTTTAGGATCAATTAGACCCAGAGAAGTATGTCACGACAAACTATCATAGAACTCCAATTACAGAAATTCTGATGAGCTCATTTGTGCTTCATAAAAACACCAAGTACAGCTAATAACCATGAAAAAATCTGTTGTAATCAAACAAAAGTTTTGTGTTGACTCATTTAATATAACAGACTTTTAAAACATGTCATCTCCCACTAGGCATCAAATACTATAGCAATGATCATGGGTTGTTTTTTAGCTGTTTAAAGGTCCATGGTTAATGACATGGAGCTCTTTGGATGCTTTTATATAGATCTCAGTTGTACCCCAATACTGTATATAATATGTGAAGTCTCTTTCCCAAAATTCGGCCTTGGTGCAGAATAACAGCCACTAGAGCCAGTCCCACAATGAGCTATCCTTAGTACGTGCCATTTCTGAGTCTGTAGCCAGAGGCAGAGAGAGAGAGTTGTGACACTCTTTGAACTCGCTCACGTAGTTCATGTGAGCCTGTAAAGGTCCAAACACATGCCGCACTGTCACGTTCTTCTATAGAGGACTGACAGCAGTGGATGCGATATTGAATGATAAATATAAATGAAAATACATACCCAAGTACTTGTTTCATTGTTGTTGCATATTTGTAAATGTAATGTGGTTTTACTACAAAATTAACCATAAACAAGGAACAAAAAATCTCATGAAGTGAATTTTCATGCCGTGGGACCTTTACGAGAGCTGGGGAGTTACACTGCTTCAGTTCTTTTCTGTCAGGCAGTCTGAGCATCTTTGCCATCCTTTAGATTGAGTTGAGTTTAGGATCCCCATTAGCCACAGCACGGCTGCAGCTAGTCTTTATTCCATTCATGTGTGCTAGTGGTGAGGCTGTGGTATTTTTCATGCTTAGCACACACTATAAATGGAAAAGAGCCATTGGTAATGTTATTAGTTGCGCCTGTTGTTTTTCTCCTTTTGACCAATCAAAATGTCAAGGTGTTTACTCGTCTGTTTCTGTCATTGTTTCTCTACCTCTTCACTTTTTTGTTATTTGTTTATCTTGCAGTTGAGGTATTTGTGCAAACCCTTGACTTGCATCTTTCCAGTCTGGTATTCTTTAAATTGTGATATGTTAAATCATATTATTATTATTATTATATAAATTGAAATTCCTTGCTCTCTGGCATCGGTAAAAAACAAAAAAATCCCTCCCCCGCCTTCAGCTTCTCCAAAACTCTGCTGCCAGGACTTTGACTAGAAAACATCATACATTTCACAATCTGATTTTCTTACACTGGCTTTGCTTTTAGAGTTGATTTTAAGATATTATTGATTACTTACCAAACCCTGAGGCCTTGCCCCAAGTTATTTATCAGATGTCTTATTGACCTATGTCCCTTTCTGCACCCTGAGATCCTGAGATCCTTGGATCGATTGTTGTTCCACGCTCCAGATTCATACCCAAAGTCGATGAAACCTTCGCAGTCAGGGCGCCTAGACTCTGGAATGATCAGCAAACTCGTCTTTTACATTATCTTACACTCCACCTTTTTAGAATTGATTTTCAGTGACTTTCTTTATTTTTTATGACATTCAAGTGTTTGAATATGCATTTAGTTTTCGGCTTTTAGTTAATTTCATTCTCTTTGGGTTCATATTTTGACATGTGATTTTATAATGTGTAATTATAATAATTATGAATATAATATTCTTTTTTATTATTATTGTTAATATTATTATTATTATTATTATTGTCGGCTTCCGATAGTACCAGGCTTTTTTCAATTCTCTTATCCAGCTTTAGCTCAGTCATAAGTCCGCTGAAAGTTATTCCTTCGAAGCCTCTCTTTAAAATATCACTTTTTTGCCAAAATGTATAGGTTTGGGTGTTATAGATAAAATCCTCTATCATGATTTATGTCATTTTCTGTTATGACATTGGTATCTGTTGTGAGGTAATACATTTGGGGTCCGGAAGTGCAAATCTTTAAAGGCAATGTTAATGTTGCCTTTAATAATGCCTTAATATTCCCTTTCTGTTTAAAATGTAACATTGCCTAAAAAAATATTAATCAATATTTTACTTAAAAAACAATACACTATTACAAAAACATTTCCTCCAAATCTTCACTTACGTCACACTAAAAGTGTGTGGCAGTGTCTGTTTCTGCAGAGACTTCTTCTTCTGTCTGTACTTTCTCTTTTCATCATATTTTGCAGTGTGCAGGAGGTTTATGGGCGTCAGCAAAGAGCCTTTGGGACTCACATAGGCGTGTAACCCCTCAGCCAATAACAGCGTCCAGTTTACCAACACACACACAGACAGGATGAAGCGCTGCACTCAAACAAAATTAGGCTTCTTCCTGCAGAGGTGTGGGCCGTGGATATAAACCAAAATGTGCGCTTAAGATATTTTGTATTGTATCTCGGTTCAAGGAGGTATTCCAATTTTGGTCACCTGACGTGGCAAGTGGCATGTCGTGATTGTTGAGACATAGTCTCCTTTGTTTTGATTTATTAAAATAATCTTTAAAAAAACATCTTTAAAAATATCTGGTATTTGGGCTTTGGAACCTAACTGCCATGATCAATCAGAAAATAAAGTTTTTTTTTTCTCCATTTTTCCATTAAGCAGTCCAGTGCATTGACTTGTGACGTTGCCTGCAACAATCTAATGCCAGAGAAATTAAAGGGATAGGTACTTCTGTATGAATGGTGTAGAAAAATCAGTGTAGAATTTTCTGTTGCCGATATACAATACCTTATCATGTCATAGAGTCCCATTCAATATTACGTAGGACTACCATAAACCATGTCTCAGAGAAACCATACTTGATTTACAGTAATCTGGCAAAAAAGGCCACTTTAGTCTAGAAATAGGACAACCAGCACCGTGAATCCAAATCTGAGTTACCAGGCTCCATTTCAGTTCTCACTTACAGCCATGCTGTTTATTGGCTTTTATACATGAACCTGCCCACATAGGGATGAAATATTTTTGGATTGTAAGCAAAGTAACGTATTTTTTGTCTGTCATCTCATCTCATTTGAACAAAAACAATGGTTGTATTCTGGGCTTTTCCACTAGTCGTTCCCCTACCTCCAGCTGATCTAAAATGCTGCTGTTAGGCTTTTATCTTACAGGAGACAAGAAACTTTACACCCACAATTTCCTTTCTTCACTGTCTCCATGTATCAATTTGAAAAATGTCTTGATAGCATTTAAGACACCGAATGTTTGGGTTACTTCCAAGATTTGCTGTGTATCTCTCAGTCATTCTACCTGAGCATCTTTCAGTCACAATTAATTCACTTTCAATCAATCTTTTAGTTGTACCACCTCTGTTTTTATTGTTTTATTTCTATTGCTTCAGTCTTATTATTATGCTGCTTTGGTTATTTGGCAACTCTATAATGTGATATGTGCTCATTAACATAATAATTGCAGTCACTATTGGCCTCATATCAGCATCTGTGACCCATTTTTGAACCAGTATATTCGTACATAAGTTGTAACTTGTGTGATGTATTGATAACTTGTCACAGTGGAGGACTCTCTATCCCTCAACAGAACACCCATTACAGCAATGTGGTAAAAATACTGACTGTTTTTTATTTGCAAGACACTTGACACTGGCAGTAGCTTGGCACTGAATCAATCTCAGCTTGCCTGGCCTTTGATGAGATTGGAAACTATTTGTTTATATGATCTGCACGCAGAAGCACTTGTTTACTGTCAGCGGCACTGCAAGTGAGCATTTGAAATCTCAAAGCAAGCAAAGCAGCCACAACAGCTGTTGTTTGGACATCCCTCCACTGCTCTCAAAACTAGAAAAAGAACAAACCTGTGTATCATCAATCCTGCCGCATTATGATTGTGACAGGATAACGACAAATGATTTTTATGCTTTCCTGTGTAAAAGTGATGAGCAATCTTCTGCAGTTAAAAAGGAAAGTGATCTCTTGTCACTTTGGAATAAAAATAACAAGTGACAGGAATTTGGACGTTTGGGCGTATTTTTGTCGCTTCCAATTAATACCAATGTCAGGTTTGCAGCCTCTTTGTTGACCTATTTTGTTCTGCTGTTTGTAATATTTAGTGCAGGTGTTCATTATTTGTGCTTGGAGCCTCCTGGCAATAGAGACTGTGTGTATGTGTGCGTGTGTGTGTGTGTGTGTGTGTGTGTGTGTTTGTGTGCACATGGACACCCCAACAAGTAACTGTGTTATAAGACAAAGTGCTGTAATCTCCTCTGGGGTTACTGAGAGCCTTTAATTATTCATAGATTAATAGACTGTAAAATGTGAATGTCCCTAGTTGGCCACTTTATGTCCTATAATGCTAACAAGTTATTCTTTGTCAGCCGTGCACTGGAAAATAGTTTCTTTAAGAAATTGGCATACATTAATATTTAAGATATGCCATTTGTATCTACACAGTAGAAGTGGACTTGTCTGGAGACTGAGACCTTATTATTAAGCATTATTAAGAGGAACAAACTCCTGGGCAGGACTCAGGGGGGAGACGCGAAGAACACGTGATACCTTTGAAATCTATAATGAATTTGAACAGTGCTCTCAGGGTAGCAAGTGATATTCCATGTATGGCTGTACGTGAATGATGGTTGAATGCTTATGAATGATTCATGTGACTGTTTTTTGGTCCGCTACCACAATAGTTAAGGTATGGTTAGGTAAAGTGAAAGTTTAACATTTTTTAGGAATACACATTTGCTGTTTTGCCTTGAAATATGAGAAAGACCAGTCTCATGGTCAAAATGAAACTAAAGCTAGCAGCTGGTTAGCTTATCTTAGCACAAAGACTGGAAACAGGGGCAAATAGCTTGCCTACCTCTGTCCAAAGGTAGTCTTGCTTGCGTTGCCAGACCTTTCTCCCCAGCGCTGCGGAGGAGGGTCTGGACAGTCCACACAGCATTCCGGGATGGGAGACAGACGTGCTCTGGTTTGTTGGCATTTCTTTAAATCACAATCGTCTTGGGTGGCGCTAAGCACCGTGCAGAGCAATGGTGCCTCTGCAAAATAGTCTCGAGAAGGAACTTGTTTTGGTGGAACATGTGTACATTCAAATGTTGTTTTAGTCATCCAAGATAAAACTCAGATTGGACAGATAGTCTAGTTAGCTGTCTGGATTTACGGTGCAGCTACATGAGGAAAGGATAAACATAGTCCTCGTAAATTGAACAGAGTTTAAAATGTCAACACAAAGGAAGCCCAAGGCAACGGGTAAATGAGTAAAATCCGGCAGAATTCCCGTTAGCGACGAACGAAGCATGATGTTGTGGATATGGACTAGTCCAAATGTAATAAATCACATTGGAGACTACTGGTGTAAAACACCCAAACTGTTGCCGGTTTCTGGATCTTCTGCGTTGACTTTGATCCTTTTTAAAAACTGTTTTTATGAGTTAAGTCTTTATGCTAATAGTCTTTCGAAAGAAAGCAGAAACAAGAAGGGATGTGAAACGTGGTCAGACCCTTTTCACACAGAAACACCTCTCTGACAAGTTTTGCCACTTTATGACAGCATCATACTGTTGCCATGTTTACTTGTTAGAGACAGCAATCATAATATGATGGCCAACAGTAGACACGGACCAACACAAACGTAGGTCATTTCAGCCATTTGACAAACCATCAGTGCTTTTGTTTGGCAGGAAGGTCTCTGTTGGATGGTTAAATGAACACAATCTGCAGTTATGTCTCACTTAGTTTCCCCCTTGTCACAAACCAATGTTCATGTCCATATGAAATATTGCAAAAATAAAACCTTATGTGATTGGTATGTTGGGGAAAAATAAATAACCATTTAAGATGGATGCTAGAAACGCAGTTTACCCTGATACAGATGTTGCATCTTGTCAGCATTAAGGGCCTCATTATGTTGCGCCAGATAACAAAGACATTTTTAATGCATATTAATCCGCTACATCCACACACAGCCTGCTCTCAACATAAACAACAGGTGCTGTTGGGCAAATTACACCTTATTGTGATGGATGACCACTGAAGACCTGTTGATTTGACCATAAATAAAGTGTAGTGACCTGCTTTTACTTGACTTTTACTATTTTTGATTATACAAATTCAGCACCCATGTAACCAGTACCCGAACCCATTTATAGCACTGCGTCTATGTGTAGAGAGGAAAGGGGAATGTTTTATGAAGCACTAAGGAATTTTCTCAAAAGGAAGACTTTTCGGTTCCTCTGGCTGAGCTTTGTGTACCATATGAATTCTTCCACTGACATTTCTCAGCCTTTATAATACCTGTAGCAGGAGCTCTGAGGAGACAGCATGCATCTGTTTTGGAGGGTTTTTTTTTTCTTTCTTTCTGCGGACCAAAATGAAATCCAATTATTTTTTGTGAGCTCTCTCCTCTGGCACATCACTATAAGCTGCTCAGACAGGCGTTCATGTTGCTCTCGAGTCTTTGCCTCTCCAATATAGTTTCTGATATTCTCTCTTTCCCTGTAGCTCCGAGTGCATTGCTTGTGCCACATACTTGAATGATCAAATCACTGCTCATCAAGGGATGATGGGAAGTTTCAGTGGAAATGTGGAAATGTATCTTTTTCCTCATTTGTTGCATTTACCCTCCTATTCAACCTTTCGTTTTCGTATTCCACTTCTACTGTCCTTTCATTCATATTATACCTGATTACATTCTTCTTAACAAATTCTCATCTTCTGCATCTTATCTCCTCTTTCCCCAACCTGGAATCATCCTCTCCTCCTTTGATTTCTCCTCTTATCTCTTTCACTCATTTCCCGCTACCTCTGGCAGTCTTCTCCTCCATTTCTTCCTCTCCTCTCCTCTCCTCTCCTCTCCTCTCCTCCTCAGTTGGAGAGCCCTGTACAAGCTGCCCGTTGAGAAGCGGGCAGCAGACCTCCAATGGAGGATTGTGCATGGGGCCAT
>NC_048418.1:16640198-16642846 GCF_013103735.1 Etheostoma cragini
GGGGAGTTGGTGCTTAGGTTTTGACTGGAATGTAACAGACTTTTTGTATTGTTTGTATTTGTTTAGTTTGTTTTTTTTTGTCTTTGTTTGTGGATTATTCTATGATTTGAAAATGGTCCAATAAAGGGACTTTTAAAACCAAAAAAAAACCTCTTCCGTTTCCGGTGTGTGTGAGCGTGAGTGGCGGTGGTGGAGGTGCAGGTGCGAGTGGCGCGGAGTTTCAAACTGTTTCTGTCCCTGTTTTACGGATTTCCGACTGTATCTTTGACCTGTGTATTTGTGCATGATCAGATAAGTTTCTTAAGCTCTTCTTGTGGAGTGTCTGCTTAGGAATCAGGTTTCTTTTTTCAGGAGGAATGGCCGCCAACAGAACCTCTGGGACGCCGCCTCCGACTCTCCGGCAGGGCGTGAGGTTGGTCCCTCCGGAGGGTGATGTGACTGTGGAGGAGGTTCTGTTGGCGGTCGGTGAGCAGGTTGGCTATGACGAGCTATCTTTTGCATCCCGAATGAACAAAGCAGTGGTGGTGTTTGTGAAGGATGAGCTGCTTGTTCATCAGCTGATTGAGAGTGGCGTGTATATAAGAGAAAGTTTAGTGCAGGTCTCTCCGTTATCGGTTCCTTCAACGCAGATCACCGTGTCCGGTGTTCCGCCGTTCATCTCCAACGAGGTGTTGGAGAAGGAACTTCGGCGGTTTGTAACTTTTGCAAGTGGTTTTAAAACAGTGACTTTAGGATGTAAAGATCCCAAACTGCAGCATGTGCAGTCTCTGAGGCGACAGGTGTTCATGTTCCTGGACTCGGCCACGCAGACGCTGGAGGTGTCGTTCAGAGTGAGGCATGGTGACGGGTTTTATATGGTTTATGCCAGCTCTGGGCAGATGAAATGTTTTGAGTGTGGGGGTGTGGGGCACAAGCGTTTTGCGTGTCCCCTCAGGAAGCGAGCGCCGTCTGGTGGCGAGGCTGCGGCGCCGGAGGCTCCATCCGCGGCGGATGGCGGCCCGGGGTCGGCTGATGTTGAGCCCGGTGCCGTGTCCGAAGCGGTTGGAGTGACTGCGGCGGGGGGGGAGGCGGAACCTTGTGGTGTTGCGGATGTGGCAGAGAGTGAGGCGGTGGCGACAGGTGTAGATTGCAACGTGGAGGTGCGGTGTCCGTCAGGACAGCAGCTGGCCCCGGAGCCAGTGGGGAGGGGGGGCTCTGAGTGTGTAGGTGCTGATGTGCAGTCACAGTCAGGAACTACTGAGGGTGGAGCCTCCACCAGTACTCCGGGTGGTCCTACTGTGATCACCACGGATAAGCAGGGTGGGGGTCCTTTCAGCAGTCAGACATCATGTGCTAGTGAAGAAATGGAGTATGAGTCGGATGCTGCTACTGTTTGGAGAAGTTAATCAGAGCACAGATTTGTATTCTTTAGAGGAAATAGATTGTTTTCTGAATGAATCATTTAATAGATCTGTGAAAGTGTCGGATTACTTCCAGGACACGGACAAATTTGTTACATCTGTTGCTGTTCTGGAGAGACTGGTTGGTTTTGACCTGTTGGATAAGAAGAAACGTTTTCGCCTCAAAAAGCACATTACTACCATTAGAAAAGACAAAGGAAGCAGGACTTCAAAAAGGCTAAGAACTTCTAATGATCATGACAGCTAAACTTTATTCTTCTTTAAACTGTTCTCTTCTTGTTTCGACCTGTCTGTTTCTTTTTTCTTGCTTTTCTATGAGGAGCCTTAAAATAGGATCTCTTAATATCAATGGCGGGAGGGACAGTCATAAGAGGGCTTTGGTTTCTGAGGTTTCTAGTCAGAAAAGGATTGATGTGCTGTTTTTGCAGGAAACCCATTCTGCCCCGGCAGATGAGACTGACTGGGGTATTTGGTGGGGGGGTCCTTATGCTCTTAGCCATGGCTCTAATGATCTGATCGTCTCGCCAGGTAAGAGGCTTAAGTCCTACTGGCATTTTAATAATAAACTTTTAAGTGACAGTAAGTTTTGTGTCTCATTTCAGCATTTTTGGAAGTGCTGGCAAAATAGAAAAGCAGATTTTGCTTCTTTGACGCAGTGGTGGGATGTTGGCAAGGCCCATGTTCGGGTTTTTTGTCAGCAGTACACCTCCCATTCCACTGCCAGGGTCAATGCGGCAGTGATGGAACTTGAGTTCAACATTAGACGTATGGAGGAGGTCTTACATAGAGACTCTGACCCTTCTTTAGGGCAGTTGTTACAGAAGAGTAGGCTGGAGTTGAGCTCTTTTCTTAATGAGAGGGTGAAGGGGGCTCTGGTCAGGTGTCGTTTCCTCCAGTTGAGAGACATGGATGCCCCGAGCGCTTTCTTCTTCAATTTGGAGAGATCGGTTGCACAGAGGAAGCAGATGGCATGCCTTCAGCTTCCGGGTGGCAGGGTAACCACCAGTCCTGTTGAGATGAGGAACCATGCAATGGAGTTCTATGCTGACCTCTTTGGGGCCCAACAGTGCAGCATGCAGGGTCGCGAGGAGCTCCTGGAGGGTCTTCCTCAGCTCAGTCCTGCCGAGAAGGCTGCTCTGGATTGTGAGCTGACTGTGGAGGAGCTGACAACTGCTGTCAACCAGATGGCCTCAGGAAAGGCACCGGGGATTGACGGTCTCTCCACAGATTTTTATCAACAGTTCTGGA
>NC_048418.1:16642946-16676989 GCF_013103735.1 Etheostoma cragini
AATTTGGTGGGTTTTAGTAGTGTGTGGGCTGTAAAGGGTGTGTTGTGCTCCGTGGGGGAGGGGGGGGAGTTGGTGCTTGGGTTTTGACTGGAATGTAACAGACTTTTTGTATTGTTTGTATTTGTTTGGTTTGTTTTTTTTGTCTTTGTTTGTGGATTATTCTATGATTTGAAAATGGTCCAATAAAGGGACTTTTAAAACCAAAAACCTGTCTCCTTCTGTTGTCTTGTGCTTTATTGTAATTCCTCCTCATCATATTCTCATCCTCCAATCTTTGTTGTGTTCATCATTCTACACTTTAATTTATTCCGCTCATTTTAGCAGAACACGGAGAGGTTAAATTTACTGTCAATGTTAAACAGATATATTCTGTCATAAAAATGAAACAGTTTGTAAACACAGATGAACAGATTACTTTAATAGCGGTTGTATGCAAATATTTGTATAAAACATGGCTTCAGCTTCTTACTGGTCCTGCAGTTGTTACTGGAAGTAGCAGGGATCTCTTGTTGTGCAGAGTGCATGTTAGATCTGATTTGTCTCTTGTGATGTCTGTAGCTGTAGCTGCAGAAATGTTGAGACATGACTCATGTTCCTTAACTTGCATTGCGGGCATAATATCAACTGAAATGATACACTAAAAACCTGAAGGTAGAATCAGATTGTTACCCGTTACCTCTTGTTTTTCTTTTTTTTATGTGATTCATATCTTTTTTGTTTTACAAAATTCTAGTATTTTATTATAGGAGCCCAATTTTGCCACAGGGCACGCAGGTTACCATTAGCATTGTTTGATTTAAGCCAAGTCTTGCAAGGGACTAAGCAAGGCTTATTAATAATGTAAGAGAGAACTGGTTGGTTGTTATTTATGGTTTGTAGAATTTATATTTATGTTATTGAATATGCAGTATATCAAGATATATTCGACATACTGACATCCTATACATCACAGTAATACAATTTTAAATCCAAATTTCAGAACTACCTGGTTAAATATAGATATCTGTTAATTTTTACCATACTGAAATGAAAGGATCATATATTTATGTCAAGAGTGATTTGTAATGTCAAGAAATGTGTGACATGATTCATGCATTGAACCGAGAGACAGATTTGGCATTTTAATGTTGTAAGGGTCAAACTAATCTGTGTTCACTGTCCAGTGAATACCATGTATCTCCACCAAACTTAAAAAATTAAGTTTGAAATAATCTTTTGTTTCCTAAACGTAATAAGCAACATTTAAAAACTACCCAATGGTTTATTTGAAAATTGCATTTTCATAAACCTTTTTCTTAACTCACAAGATCTAGATGTTCTTGGATAGTTTCATTGGACACTGCATATTGGTTTGTTCTGATCACATGACTGTATGTCTAACATATAAGGTCCAAGGTCCATACTGTGCCATGTCATTGCGTTTAGCGGCTGCCTCTTACATTTTACACATTCCCTGTCAGTCTCTACTGTATAAGTAAGGTAGAAATGGCAAAAAAGATAAACATAAAACAACATAAACAACACAAACTCAGACTCAACATGAGAAGTTGTAGAACTTAAACTACAACACTATTGCATAATTTCAGAGCTCATTATTGTTTTCAGTTGCTAATACGTATGGTTAATATACAGTAACAGCCTTCTTCTGTACAATGAGAATGTGTAACGTGAAGCTGAGAATATCACGCAGCACATCTCATGTTATTGGTGCAGTGGTTTTCAGCCTTGGGGTCAAAGTACAATGATTTCATCTTCTCCCTCTGAGCCGCCTGCTTACTGTTTGCCATCAGTACTCCAGTCATGCTCAGTGCTGTTCACTTCTCCTGTTACAACCGTCTGGTGAAACCGAATCCTGCACGGCCTGAGACTGAGAAATGGCAGGGAAAAGGAGACAGCACCCCTGTAGTTTCACCCTCATTCCTCTCATCCACAGTAGTTTGTCTTACTCTCCCTCTTTCTCTCTTTCTCTATGTGTGTCAATTGCTTTCTTCTCCTCTGAAACACAGTCTAAAAAAGTGTCTGTGAGAACCTATATATTTGTGTTTTGTGTGTATTTGCTCGAATAATTGCTGTAGTGGATCTGGGGTTGCTTGTATACACATGTCGGCTGTGCTGAGAAGTTGCCAACTCCACAAAAAGGAAACTTCAAAAAGCATCTTCCAGAAAAGTCAACAACTGTAAAAGTGTGAGAAAAACTCTACAGCTGCTGCTGCTGCTGCTGTCAACATTGTGTACTTCAAGGGAAGCACAGCAGGGGCGCAGAGAGGAAGCACTTTAATTGAACACAGTCTGAGATGTTCAATTTGCACAGAAACCTGTGCAGGCAGGTACACATACGTAAATGCAAATAAAATT
This sequence comes from Etheostoma cragini, assembly GCF_013103735.1. Lineage (NCBI taxonomy): Eukaryota > Metazoa > Chordata > Actinopteri > Perciformes > Percidae > Etheostoma > Etheostoma cragini. The sequence continues at coordinate 16,645,302 of NC_048418.1, forward strand.
ACACACATGCATTCAAGCAAGTACACACTGACATCCAGGCTGAATGCTGTCACTTCAATGGAGCTGATTAATCCCTGTGTTTTCTGATTATAGCAGAGCTGCAGATCAAAAATATTCATTTCTTTTTCAGGGTTACAATCTTTTGCAAGGGTTTCTCTTTTCCCAAATTTGAAGTAGTCCAATTGATTTTCTCTAGTCAGCCATTGAGTATGCACAATAAGAAGAAAGTTACCATTCTTGAGCCTGTGCTCATTTTTTTGCTATTCTAGTTGTATAAACTCCACAGTCAAAACATATTTTTTACTCAAGGAAATAGTATTGTAAACATGGCCAGAGATACACAGTGCGGGCATTTGGAAATTGCAGGAGGATTTGTTTGTTTTTTAAAATAGCATACGACCCCAGTTTAATTGCAAACTCAGGTGTGACGGGTTGAGGAAATTTGATAAAGTTGAGGGTTTGGTTTAAGGGCAGAGAAAAGAGAGACAACCGATCTCTGTTCAAGATTGGGATTAAATCTGCAGGCCCAAAAAGAAATGACATGCCACCGGATATAACACCCAGAGCCACAATCTGGCAGATAAAACATTCAGGAGTGGGCTGTGCTGTCTGACAGTCAGAGACAGTCGCTGCCTGCTCAGAAGAGCTGAAAACCGATGTAAAAAAAAAACCTCTCTCCAAGTAAAGGCTGAACGCAGTCGGATTCAATTTCATTCCCTCCGCTCAAAGACTTCTTCACTATTGAGCATGTTTATCTTTTTTACTTAGCTTGCACTTCTCAAATGACAGTTATAAAGTGGTCTACCAAAGAGGAAATAAATACCATAAAGATACCAAGAAGAAAATGAAGCTAAACGCTATGCAAGCAAAGAAGGTCAAAATAAAACCACATAAAAACAAAAGCTCATTACATAACAGCAACTCTATAAAAGACAATTTGAGCAATATATTCAATCGATGATACTGATTTAGCAGCTTAAGCTCCTCCGGCAGATCTAGTTTTTTGAAAATATACAGTGGGTTTGCATGCAACATCACAAATGTAACACACCAGTGTGTGATGAACTGTCACTTGCTTCTCCATGGATGTAACTGATGAAAACAGTGCGGTGCGTGTTATATTTACATAAGTATACATGGACATTGCTTTTAATTTGATCAAATACAGACGTAAGAGTGTATCTTAGTGTGTGTAATCATTAGTGTGTGTAGACACACAATCCATGTCAAGGACTCACACAGTGTTTTTCTTCCATTCACTTAACGTGGACCCTATATTAAAGATCTTTTGAGAATTACATTTATACGATTACACGTGTCAAGTTAGTCATGTCAAGTTATGTCATATGTTTGTATTGTAACATGCTGTAATACAACTAATTGGATGCACATCAGGTTTGTCTTCTCTTTCTCAGTGATATATAGTGGAAGCTATATTCACAGAAGAAAAATGCATTGTGAACAGTTAGTTTGTGGAATACTTAGCAGCACATATTTGGGAGAAAGTTTTAAGAGTCTTTCCTCAAAGACAGTTTGATGTTTTTTAATATAAAGAATTAGCAATTTGACATAATTATGGTCCATTATTATCACAATATCTGTGTTAAGACAAAAATTGATGAAGAAGTCCAGTTCCAATCATTAGATCTGAGAAAAGTCAGTTAGTTTGGTGATTCTTTTTGCTCATTTCATGTTCATTCAGCTTAGGTGCTGCCGAAAACGGTTCAGGTGCTGCACCTTAGAACCTCAAACAATTGTGTAGGTTTACTCCGGGTGAACCGGTAACTCCCACAATGAAAATAAATAAATAAATGAATACTAAAAAAACAGTATTTGTTGTATATCAATGTTTTGGTATGAACATGAGCTTCTCTCTTGTTCATTGTGCCCGTTACAACCCAGCTTATTAGGGTAACGGAAAGCAACTTAAAATCAGGTTTTCACTAAATAAAGGTATTTATTAACATATGAGTTACATGGATTAACAGAATCACAGGTGCACAAACTACAAATGAAAAAAGGGCCTGTGGATTATGGTTTAAACCAATAAACGAATATAACAAGAAGAGGACTCTTCAGAGTTAAAAAAGTATAGAAAAAAATATTACTAATTAGTCCTGCTTCAAAACGCAAGAAAACAAGCAATCCTAAAACTTGTGAATAACAGGAAATATCTAAAAATGTGTAACAATTTTCAGTTTTTAAAGCTAAAACCTGGTCCAGTCTCTCTTGTAGTCTTGCAGCGGGTATTTAACATGCTTTCAACAAAGCTTTCAGGAAAGCATTCAACCAGAAATTCCCCTCATTCGGATGCACATATAAGGCACAATGTGTGATGAACCAGCCTTCCCATCCATAAACAAACAGCAATGCATCATGGGAGATCTAGCGAAGGCACTGAGCTAGCGGCAGAAATTAGCGAAAACTTGATAAAATACAGGCATCAACTGGATAGATCTTGGATGTAACAGTTTGGATTTGATGCTCAACGACCCCGAAAAAGGCACACGTTCCAGGCTGGATAGAAAACCACCTGTAAAGGCTAGAAAGACCCCAAAGAGACCTCCGTGACCACTAGCTCTTTAGCTTTTAGCTGCAAAATCTGTAAGTTTCTGTCTTTCATGGCTATTAAATTATTGAAAGGTGCCTTATAGGGTCGTATACGGACCCTTTTTCTGCAGAGGGATGGAAAAAAGCCTGTTTTGTTTAAAAGATTGACAAAAAAACACTTACCCTAGAAAGAAGGTGAAAAAATAATTGTTGTATCTAATTATGTATGTCATTATGTAAAAATATCCAACGTTACGCCAAAAAAACACTGAGTGGATAAAAAACTCACATTTGCACAACTTCAAAAAAGGCTTTTTTGGCCGAAAACGGTTCGGGTGCTGGACCTTAGACTTATGGCAGGGAAAACCCTGTAAACATAAATAATCAAGACTTCTGTCCCTTGCGTTTAATAGTAAACGCACTTTGTCGTCTTTTCTTTGCATCCATCTGCAGTTAGATTTCAAATTAAGAGACAGCTAAAATTTATAATAATTTATACTTTTTATTGGTTTTATTAGTTTATTGGAAAATTACAATTTACAATCAGTTTGTTAGACACACTACACACAGGCCTGAAATACACACACACGCTAAGGTGCTTTACATGCACAAATGGAGAGATGCCAAAGTGAGGTGGGCTGTGACTGCCGGACAGGCACCCTGAGCGGTTGGAGGGGTATGGTGCCTTGCTCAAGAGCACCTTGGCAGTGCATCTCTCCAGCTACCAGCGGACTGAGATACAGCCACCACAGAAAATAGTTAGGCTGTAATCACTATATTATATTATGTAACCACTAGGGATCAGCGAGTACAGCTTTATCTGCATCTGTATCTGTTTACCACATGAATTATCTGTGTCTGTATCTGTACTCGGACTGGGCGGGGCCTAATCCGGAAGTGGACAGAATTTAACCCGGAAGTGGGTTGGGTTGTCTTGAAATGGGCGGGGCTTTATTAACCAGTATGTTATTTTAAGCATGCAATTAATTTGGGTTGATCAGAAATTGTTATATTATATACAGTATATATGTTATATGGGAAAGGCTCTGTCGCCCCAGGTCCGGTACTTTTTCCTGAGTGGTTTTGGCTGCACTAAAAATGTATTCAAGGTTTTCCTAAATACACATTAGCTTAATTAAAGATTATAGATTTTACTCCATTGTACTCATTTTGCTTTTTGTGTCTCTTTCAGCAGAGGCAAAAGAGAAAAAGTGATGACATGGAAGGGAAATGTGGAGGCACAATCATTAGTAATAGTTTCTTCTCTGTATGAGCATGAACCCTTTGGTCTTTTCTCCAAAATGAATTCAGTGAATACACCAGAATAAAAGAAATGTGAGAAAAGCTCAAAACAGCCCTAGTGTGAAGCCTTAAAAAAGGCAGGTGATCTTTGGTAGACAAACAGACCCATGACAAAAAAATTGTCATTAAGCGACATGCTGGTCATTACAATACAAAGTCCCCCATCTTTTTCTTTTTTTAAAGATTATTCATTGGGTTATTTTTAGCCCTTTATTTCCACAGAACAGATGAAGACATGAAAGGGGAGAAGGCGGGGGTATGGCATGCAGCAAAGGGGCACAGGTCAGAGTCAAACCTGCGACCGCTGCATCGAGGAGTAAACCTCTAAACATGTGCGCCTGCTTTGGCAACTGAGCTAACCAGGCCGCCAAAGTCCCCACTCTAACCCAGATATTCTTCACCTGTCCACTAGGGGTCCTTGTTGTGATGCTCCTTGAATATAACAGAAGTTATTTTTTCAGGAGTTCCAGCTGATTGCTTAGTTGCATCAATTAGGATGATGATGTCACAAACCTAAACCGTTTGTAAGGCTGGACATCATTACATCACTTTAACCGCATGTTAATATTGTTGTTTTTGAATATATCATTAATTTTGGCATACTTCCTAAAACAACTGTACTTTGGATACACCGAACCGACTTCTTCTTGCCTTGGCTTTTGATCCGATACCAGGGTTTAATTAGGCAATGAAGTGTATTCTTCTCTGTGTGGAAGTAACTGGGATCATTCTTTTATGTGTGAGGCAACATTAGGCTTGACTTAAGGATTGCTTTCCTAACAAAATGTAACAAATAAATGCATCTATACATTTATTGAATTGTTGTTAAATATTAAAATAAGAAATTGTGCACTAACTACGTGGTCAAAAATCAATCAAATTGCAATAGGAGTTACAATTCAAGTGGACACATTTTAAATAAATAAAGCAAATTGGAATTACAATTCCAGTACATACCATACATTACATAATGCATTATACATTATACATATATGATAAACATAGACTTGTATAGAATAAATCTGCCTTATGTGCCACCAATTCCTAAACCAGCTATTTAATTACATTGGCCCGAGATCTGATATCAGGATGGAGTCAGAATAGTAACACTTTTAATAGTTCTGTTAACAGTTGGGACACAGCCTGTCAGCCTATACAGTACCAAGTTCATTTAATGTTTACCTACCTTGTGAGAAGTAAAGCAGGTATTATAAGGTAAAAGCTTGTGCACACATAGAGGTGCTTTTTCACATTTCTGGTAACACCCGTTAGACTTCTTTAGCTTTTTTTACTTGATGTTGACCCCCCTTCTTTTTTTTACAGGCTTTTGGCATGGTCACCACTGTACATGTCCATATTGTGGGCAAAACTTTCTTTCTTTCATTCTTAACCATCCAAATACTAGACAAAAAAATGTGAGCTAAAGGTTTACTCACTGTATTAATTTCAATCAGGAGAGAAAAGTGTATCAAGTAAAAATAAATGTTTATTTTAACAGATGATATGTGATAATTAGGATTTGGCAGAAAGTCTTTGGTGCGATTTGTAATCAAGGGGCGTCTGCCCTGAGCAGCAGCTAGATTAATCCCCCCGTGGAGTCCAGACACTAGTGGTGGTGGCTGATGAGACTGATGAGGTAGATGAGGCAGATAAGGCTGATAACGCTGATGAGGCTGATGAAGCTGCAAAGACTGGTGGAGATGGGTAAGTGGAGGGGCGTGTTTGCCATTTGTGTCTATTTGTACTAAAATGACAGCTGACAGCAACGGAAAGGAAAATAGATTTAAACAGTGTAACAGCGGTGGCGTACCTCATGCACAGTAGCGGCATGAACGCCCTAAAGGCAAATAGAGATTCATATTTAAACGGAGGCATCAGCATGATTATAGGCTAATGATGTAGGTGTGTTGCTGATCTATTGGATAGATGTGAGCAGCTGATGAACAGCTCATGTCTTGATTGACAGCAAGGAAATAATGAGTGAGTGTGTGCGATAAGAGGGAATGGCAGGATGCCTGAGAAATAAAACTACAGGCCTAATCATGCAAAAGGATTGTCCTCCTGACTGAACTTATCTTAATTAGTGGAGTTATCTCAGCACTGACCAAAGAAACAGTTATAAGGAATATTTATTCAGATGATAAAGGAGAGATTGTATTGTTGTATCTTTGTGTTTGGATTTGACTGAGATACCACTCTGAGAAGAAGGGCTTGATGCAAATTCAATCAACATGGTTCACTATGTGCACAAAAAATATCTTTATATAGTTACTATAGTTGTTAGTTATATATTGGGGTTAGGGTTAGTGTTAGCCCTAACCCTATTAGTTAGCTGTTACGTGTTGACAGAAAAACAGTAAAGTTTTATTATTAACCCAGCTTAACCCAATAACACTTTAAGTTACGTGTTGTCATTTGTTTGCTTGCACCTTATTTGAAGACAACATAATCATTTTATATCACCAATAAACTACAACAAAGCCCACTGCTTAAAGAGCTGAGAAGGACGCTGTTTTTGAGCTCATCTGGCATAAAATTCATACTTTTAGTGTCTATCTGTTGCAATCATTTCTCTTCAATAAATGTGATTTCAAGGAATACACAGGCCTAACTTTTGAATTTAGGAAAAACTAATTAGCTCACATCTGTCTATCTTTCTTCTATGTATCTCTTTTGTGTTAATTACTTTCATCCACACAAAAAATGAACACTATTTTAAAAATACCTACAACAAATTTACATTTACTGATGTAGCAGTACAATCACACCAATGGCAGAATTACTTGCCAATCAAATGTAATGTAGCTGAAGCCAGCCAGCTTATCCCCTTCTCACTTTGTGTTTTCATTGAATCCATCTTAAACTGTGAAACAAGCATTTGATGTGCAGCACGTTACTCCTTTATTGCATCAGTGGATAAAGCAAAGCGAGAAAGTGAGCAGGAAAAACAGGATGTGTTTTTAATGTAGCATCACTGTTCCTGAGGTTGCATTCAAGTTATTAATTCCACATGCAAATTAGATCCATCATCAGCCCACTGTGGAACTGAAATAGTATTCACATGATTAGTGATCACACTAGTGCTAAGATCCCTGACGTTAAGAAAATACGTTCTTTGCCCCTCTGGGTCCGAATTCTGAATCAGAATTGGCTTTATTGTTATTGCAAGTACATACAATAGTATAACATGTGATACTCTATGGTACAAACATAAAACACACACATCAAACTAAGAACATAGAGCAAAGAATGTGAAGATGGTGAAAGCATTAAAACTAGAGTAAATAGTAAAATACTGAAATAATTTACACTTATCCTGCCCCCACGTAGTAAAAGTATACAAGACACCATGATGTAGTTGTTTGCAGATGGAATGAGTTAATCAATGATTCACAATATAAGCCAGTTGCAAATGTAAAAAGTATGTGTGTATGTTTTTGTGGACACAGTAACTGATATTTTAAAGACATTTACACACACTGTTTACTAATTAATAAATACATTGATAAGTATGTATTTAGGACATTTATTAACATATCTTTACTCTCCATGACTGCTGGTCCTAAGCATTTTATAAACAAATTATTAAGTGCCTATGTGCTTTTTATACTACATGGTCAACTTTGTGAATGTAGCATGATTAAAACTAGAAATAGATTTAAAAAAAAAAACTTTATTAAACAATCTTTATTAGTTTACAGCTTTTATAATTTAATGTAGCCTGCATGTTAATATGTTGAACAGATGGCAGATCTCAGATGTTGTTCTTGGAATTAGCCAGAGCCACTGTCCCACTTTGGGGGTTAAAGTCTGAGTTTTCCGATCACCAGTTGCCTTCACTTTTTACATCTTTTCTAGCTTTTCTCTCTCTCTCTCTCTCTCTCTCTCCCTCTCGCTCTCTCTCTCTCTCTCTCTCTCTCTCTCTCTCTCTCTCTCTCTCTCTCCCTCTTGTCACATGGCCTTGCTTCCAACTTGCTTGCTCTGACTACCTTGTGTATAACATTTACTGTTATCTTCCCACACCTTTCCATCTACACTCAGTTTTTGTACACTTCTGTGTTAGTTTTCTCAACTAAAAGCATACAGCCCGAACATTGAATCGTCTTGGTTTAAGTTACTTACCCCCTCAACTCTGTATTTGGTGCTGACAAATAGTCAATCACCGCCAAAGTAGCCCTGCGTCCACCCAGATGAGTATGAGTGAAGACCAGCGGCATGGCTCCAAGTACGGCAATGTTGGTTGGTCGGTCAGTCAGTCTCCCAGTTTAGTCTTGACTTAAATATCTCAACAACAAAAACATTCAGATGAATTTGTTTAATTTATTTATTTTTCAACAGACAACCGTGGTCACCAGAGAAAGAAGCTCACCGACTTTGGCGCTTCTCTGACTTTTTTCCTCCGGGGCCAATGAGGCTGACATTCATGTTTTTGAGTGAAATGTCTTAACAACCATTGGATGGACTGGCATTAAATTTGGTGCAGACATTCATGTCCTCCTCAGGATGAATTCAAATATCTTTGGTGATCTCCTGACTTTTAATATAGCGCCACCATCAGGTCAAAATTTCTATTTGTCCTGTACTTTGATTCAAGAACAAGTACCTTTACTTTGTGTTTAGTGCTAATTAGGAAATATTAGAATGCTAACATGCTAAACTAAGATGTTGAACATGGTAAACATCATAACTTTGTAGTTTCACCACGTTAGTAGTATTGTTATTGTGAGCGTTTTAGCATGCAGATGGTAGCATTGAGCACAAAGCACAGCTGTGCCTTAGTACAGCCTCACAGATAAGATAAGACACTTTATTTGTCATTGTACACACACACACAACAAGACATTTTTTGGAATGAATCTGAGATACCCACAGCTAAAAGCTAAAATACATAAAACAAGTTTGTTAACAGTGCAGTTAGAATGGCTGTAGACTTGTATCTTATTACATGTGTCATGCTTCAATTTTAGACATAAGGCGTTGTTTGTGTTATATGCTATTTGTAGTTTATTTTTCATTTTTTTAGGTTTCATTTGGTATGTAGTAATTGCATGTCCATGTTCCATGTTTTTTTTTGTTTTCTTATTTGTGTGTGAATAATTGGACATGTGTGTGTTAAGTGTTGGTTGTTTTTTGACGGAACCAAGCCAAACCAAACCACTCATCCTTGTAATTTGCATCATTCTGTCCAAACTCTCTTAACCTTTCACTGTTAGGATCACTGCAAACCAGACATACTGTTAAACAATGGGAACGCCTTATTGATTAAAGTGTGGGAAGCTTTATGTCACTCAACACCCTTAATCATCTGGAAGACACCCACATACACAGTACGCTTCTACACTAAGAGGGATGCTACTGAATGCCAATTCATTTGGGATGCCCTTGTCTCTGTTTTCTGAAAAACCAGGTCTTCATTCAGCACAGGCTTACTTCCTTTGCTGTGTTTCCCAAGAAGAATGGCTGTCTTTTAACCTCATATTGTGGCTCTGAAATGGAATAAGCTTCCAAGTCTGTAGATTTATGTTATTATTTATTCACATTATAGGCTGTATGCAGCCACTTTTCCACAAAAAAGCAAAACAGGGCTTACAGTGCTAAGGATATTAAAAGCCTTATTTAGTTCAGCATCACATCTCATTGCGAGTAAATACAGACAGTGTTGCCTGGGGCTTTGCTCTTGATGCTATGCGGTAGCATAAATAAAGAATAAAAGCTGTTTATCCTTGTTTGACAACGTTGTAGGAAGATGAATATGGATCAGCTGAGGCCACCACAGAAACCGACTGAGGTTATAATCATTCCTCACCATCAAATTATGATAAAAATAGTCTACTTTCTCAGGCCCATGAATGACAATAACGCAATGAATGGCCATACAATATGGAAAATGTCATTGGCATTGCAATGGCATTATTCTTCCATGAATGTTTCTCCTGCAAGAGGTAAATAACTGGGATGCTCACTGGAGCAGCTGATTGCTGCACAGTACAACTTGTTCTATTGTGTTTTGCATAGAAATGTCTGTTTAAAATAATCAACGTTGCTGTTGCTGTTTAGAAAGTTATGGCCTGTATTTGCAGCCCGGGAAAAAGAAACAATGTGTTACAATGTCAGTACAATGCTAGCAAGTCTTCTCAGCTGATCAAGATTCTCTTCTTTACAACATGAGTCCCTGTCTGCATACGTGCACCCAAAAATAGTTTATGTTTTTATTTTGCTCCTCCGCTAAAAAAAAACATTAAAATTACAATGGAATCAGATATACTGGTATGCGATATACAACTGTCCTTTGAATCAGTTCAAACACAGTGTATCCAGCTTCAACATAAAGATCCCATCCAGCTGGTTTCCCCCCCACATATATTAGAGGTATTTTCGCATGCACAGTTTTCTACTTTCTGTAATTAAGAATATTAGCATTTTGGCTGACACTGTACTACTATTGCTAAATCAGTTATAGACGTTAGCAATGCAAACAAGCCTGGACAGAATTAAACTAGATTTGTGGTGTGATTATCTTCTTGTTATAAGTTTTTGTATCACAGATAAGATTTTTTTTTCCTGTGATGTGCTAGTTACTAATGAAAGACGGTAATTTTTAAATCTGATATGTCTGAAGGCTCACCACCTGTTTTTTACTGTTTCATCACATTAGAATGTGAATGTGAGCAGAGAATGAGTGTTTTTGAGTTACGTCGCTAAACTCTTTGTCGCTCATGATCACATGCTATTCTGAAAAATCAACTAAAGTTCTGCTGACAAAGCAAACTTTTAGATCCCTTGCAGATCTGCAAGTTCAGCATCTCTCTGATTAAATTAGACTTTTTTATTTCTGATATAGCTGGACAAATGAACCGAGTTCTGCATGTGAATTGTATTCTGTCATGTTTGTCACAAACTGCAGGTAATGGCAGCTACGATATATAATTGGTAGTTTGAGCCAATAAACGCGCTAAAGTGTATTTGAGCGAGACACTCTCCATCTTCTATTTATTGGGAGGTTTTTGAAATACAAACAAGTTTGTCATTGTGATTACTTACGTGCTTTGTCAGTAAAGTAAAGTAATTAGGTTTTCAAAAACCCATTTCAGCTAAATAGATTTTAAAAAAGCACTTAAAAAATGAAGAACAGGGCAAAGGAGACTCTTACACAGCTGCTGTTATGTTTATCCAGATTTACTCAAAATAGCAGGTTTATTTTTAGATCACACTTTAAAGTGTAAATCTTTTAATTCTTTATATTTTTTAAACAACAGAGCTGTTAGTGTGAAGAATACATGTGAGTGAAACACTCGTTTCATACCTCTCCTTCCTGTGTGTCTGCAGGTGTGATTTTAGAACAGTGTGTATCTTTTCCCGGGGTTTTCTTGCAGATGCGTTTTCTAATTAGCTCTAATTAGCTCAACATTCTGATCCCTGCATAAGCAGGTGAATGATTTCCTGCAAAGTCCGTTCATCAGCTGTGACAGCCAGCATCAGGTTCTCTTTTCATACCTGGCTAATGGCACCCTATGGATCTTTATCTAGGCCAGCGTCTTACCATTCTGCCCACACATTATTCTTTCCCACACAAACTCACAATTTTTATCCATCCTATTTGTTGAAAAGCCTGAGATATTTTTAGTTCATCTCCTGTGGTGTGAATACTCTTTGACTCTTGTGTTGTTTTGATGATTGTAAGCACAAGTTGAGGTGTTTTCAATCACACACACACACACGCACACACACACACACACACACACACACACACACACACACACACACACACACACACACACACTCTGTGACTTACTAAGAATAAAACATCAGTATTACTCCGGGGTCCTTTCTTTATCATAACCTGACAAACACATAAATAAACAAATCAGCAACATTAAAAAACAATATTTTTCAGCATTTTCACTGTTGTGTTTGAGATTACTTCTTCCACAGGAACAATTCCCTTTAAATATTCTCCTTTACTGATGCAAAGTAGCACATGGCCATTTTAATCTCCACACAGTAACACATTTGCAGTCCAGCTGATCGGCAGTTGATGAGCTCCTGCTAGATTTGCCTTCTCCACCTTCACTGCTGTGTAGTTGAAGATGATCCCGGAGAGTGGGACAACTTTGTTCAGTGAAAAATAACATCAAAAAACACTTCACCCATGGGAAGATGCACTCCTCCTCAGTCAGGGTTGGCACAAAAGACTTTATCATGGCAAGACAAGTGAGGAAAGGTTAGGTTAGGGGAAAAAAAATGTAGTTCTTATCTTTCAGTTACACAGCAATCTCAGCATTGCATGTGGCAAAACTAATGGGGAACAAGACCTGTTGTAGTTTATTTTATTTACATAAGCATATTGAAAAATACTCTGGGGCCTGTGTTGCATGTCATTACCCCCCGACCCTCACCCCCTCCTCATTTCCTGTCTGCCTCAATATTGTCAGCTCCCCAATAAAGCCAAAATGCCAAAAGAAAAATTTATTGGTTTATGAAATATTAATTAATGCAACCTTACACTTGTCAGCTGGTATTTCTTCTGTGCTGACTAAACATAGGATTGCATTATCGTATTTGTCGTGTACTGTAACATAGGATGATATAAATGGAAAACTAAAAGAACAAATAATTGCACCAACAAATAAATGACAATATTACATGTAATCAAACAGAAGATAATTATATGAGTGTAAACTTTCTTATCACTTATATTTGAAACCTTTTTTCTTTACCATTCAAAAGGCTGACATGCCAACTGGACCGGGGATAAATCACTTTCTCTGAGTCACTAAACTTCTTAAAGCTTAAAGCATTGGATGTTTACGCATGCAGTGAATATAAAACTTCATATTCAAACTTCAATAAAGTCGATATTCAATTAACATGCGATCTGAAAGAGTATATGACACACATTAAATAATAATAAAATGTAACTATTATTTTTGTTGCCTACTGATAGTTTACTCTAGCCTACTTAATGGGTCCCACATGATTCCACAATTCTTGTCTACATCTCACTCTTTTTTTCTTCATGTTAAGACCTGGGAGGTCTGGTGCATAACAAAAGTACTATTAATACATTATGTAAAAAGTTGCATGTGACATAAGTGTAATGTGAATAACATTACAGCCAACCATATTGTTGCAATGCAGCTTCCAGCCACCAGCGGCAGCACTGAGCGCCGTGATGACATGAGCAGCGCTTTAACCTATTCCTTGGATTTTATGTGGTTGATTGACTAGCTAGCTAGCTAGCTAAATTACTCGCATGTTATTGGAACAAGATGGGGGTTTCTTCTTTTTTCCAGGAAATAATGCGATGCTTGCTTTACTTCTGGTGAGTTTCTTTAAAACTCTTCTGTTAAGTATGAATTAACGTTAACGCACTGAAGGTGTGACATGGATGGGTAATTCAGGTAGCCAACTTAGCTAACGTCAATGTCAATGCGCTTTTACCGTTACAGGGCTAACGTTAACTACTTCCCCTTTAAATTAACGTTAACGTTACCTAACGTCATATCTTGCCAAACTAGCTACCGACTTCTATTGTTATGATAGTCTTTCAAATTTTGTAAGTCCTCCCTGCCATTAAAAACTAAAATCTCAACTAACCTAGCTAGCAATTCGCTAACGCTATAGCACCTACCTACCCATGACATTTACCCATATTTCGCCGAACGCTAACATTAGCTTACCTGTCAACATTAGCAAATGTAACAAATTAGCTAACGTTAGCAGAGTTGTGCACTACCCTTACAGTCATGATCAATATTTTAGCTACTCTGTAACCAATAATCAATAACCTTACTGTGTTATTAAAGTTAAAGATTAAGCTAAACTAGGAAAGAATAATGATTTCAGAAATCAAATAAGAAAACCTTAATGTCATTAACAAGGCAATGGAAATATGTTTTTGATGTGGCTCACAAGTAAAAACACACAGTACACATGGAGTAACGTTGCTTTTTTTCTCAATGCAGCGATTCATCATTTTGTCTGTAAAATGTCAGGGCATGTTAAAAAACGCCAGCTACTTCACACAGGCCAAATGTCATCTATAAATGTCTTGTTTTGTTAAAGATTCAGTCCAAAACCCAAATATCATTATTATCAATTATGACAAAGAAAAGCATCAAATTCTCACATTTAAGAGGCTGGAACCAGCAAATGTTTGGTTTGCTTTAAAAATGATTTATGAAAATGAATAAAAGACGATGTCATGTTAAAATGGATTAATCTAAGCAATAATTGGGAGGTTAATCAATACTGGAAATAATCTTTAGATGCAGCCAACGTCATCTGTAAATATATTAATCATTTGTTTCCATTTCTTTTTTAGCGGACGGTGCCAACTCAAATCCTGGAGAAAATTCACATCACAGCTTCATGTTGTGAGTAAATTCTGATTCAGACTTCATAAGCAGCATGTTGAGAAAGCAACCACTAGAGGCTGCACTAGCAAAGATACAGAAACAAAGATCAATAATGAGAGCGAGAGAGAAAGGGGGAGGAAGAGGAATGAATGGAGAAACAACAAAATAGAGATGGTGATAAGATAGCATGCAGCTGAGTACAGCAAGGCAGAGTGGCAGAGTGTAGACATAGTAGGAGTGAGCATCGCACCAGCTGACAACCTGAGAGAGAGACAGAGAGAGAGAGAGAGAGAGAGAGAGAGAGAGAGAGAGAGAGAGAGAGAGAGAGAGAGAGAGCGTGAGGCTCAGCACTCAACCACGTTGCCTGTTCTCATATTTCCCTCTGCAGCTGTGTGAGGCAGAGTGAGCGGCGGGGAGGAGAGAGCACATCTGAGTCTCGGGGTAACAGCAGGACCACATACCACTTGGCCCGAGAGATCGATGCATTTATGCCAAGCCACACAGGAAGGGTGAGTGGCCCGTAGGACGTCCGTGTACTGTCGCAAGAGTGAAGAGAGAGAGAGGCAAGAAGATTATCCAAGGCCAATTTAAAGGCTTTCAGCTGGTCACTCGGAGCAGGTGAGTTAACTTGTGCCTGTGTGGAAAGGGGACGGATGTTCGGCAGGTGCATTCAGCTTGGGATAAGAGTGTGTATGGTGTGCAAGCCCTGTATCTTTACTCATTCACAGTCGGATATTTATTTGCCTTTGTGTTTGTGCTGTGGGTCTCATGTTTTTTCAGTTTTAGATTGAGCATCACTCGCAAGACAGTGTGCATATATGGTCACAGCTAAGTGATTAATGAGGGAACCTCGGTATCAATCAACCCGTTATCATGCTGAGCAGAGAGGAACACAACAATAGCTGCTTAATTACCCCTTCCTCCTGGTTTGTGTGTCCATGTGCGTGTGAGGATACTATTGTAGTAAAAGTGCATACGTGTGTGTTGTGGAAGATGTTTTGTTACAAAAGGTGAAATGTGTCTGAATTGCATTGCTTAATAGAGTCATTATAAAAGCTTACTTTGAGAAAATTCATTGGGAGTACTTGATGGATAGATTGCAAGGCAATTTGTCCCAACTGACATGGGAAGGATATGTGCTTCCAGCCAGTTGTATATTCTTGAGCTAGACAAAGTTATTGTGAGAATTAGAGGATTTTCTTCTTCTGGGTATGGAATAGACTGGTTGTTAAAGGAAAATACAATTTTGTAATGTTATATTGTTTACTTAATTTTCTAAAAATTATCTTGAATTTTTAACTGAAGTATGACGACGCTGTGGCACCTTTTTAAGCATGTTCAGATCTGAGTTACCTGTGAACATAGTTGTAATAGTTTTCAAAGTTGTCCCCATCTGATGGATTAATATATGCATGGAGAAATGGTGAATTGTGTTTTCCTTTTTTTCATTAGTGTCTGTTGTGATCAGTACTCTTTCTTTTTTTTCTGAAGTTGTAAGTCGTTTTGCAGTGTTAAAATCTTTGTTTGTTTTCAAGTTCCATTAACTGCCTTTCCTGCACACATTATCTGTGTTTCCGCTGTAATGACTGATTATTAGCTATGATGACATTTAGAAAGTCGGTCTATATATGCACCATCTCTCCATGTGTTCTCATGTTGGACACGGTTCGGAAATACCATGCAATGCTCAAAATATACCATCATCCATCTGTATGCGTCCCCTTCAGTCCCCCCCCCCCCTCGCATAACTCTCCTCCCTTCCCCCCCCTCTGTCACCCCACTTCTGCTTCCGTCTTTCCCTCCATGTCATCTTGTGAAGGTTATTTCCATATATTGAGTTGGTTTAATTTGTCAAAGTCAGCCAGACATATTGTTCATGGTCACAGCAGGGGTACAGGTCGGATGGTTGGGGGGGGTATTAACACCAAATTGAAAGCTGTGTGGTGATTATATCCTGAGAAGAGGGAGAGAGTGATGGAGTGACAGAAAAGGCAGAAGCAGTGAAACACAAGCAGAGAGAAATCCACCAATTCAGTTTCCCTGTAAACAGAGAAGCTGAGCAGTTAATTTCTCTGTGTGTGTGTGTGTGTGTGTGTGTGTGGAGGCTCGAGGTTATCGGTCTCTGGATTTATTATATCTCGCACAGAGCTTGCCACTCTCCCATGTGGATCCTCTGTCATTAAGCTGAGACACCCAACTCAGAGAGATCCCGTTCTCTCTCCGTCTCTCTTTCTCTCCACACTCGTTTTGTCTTTTTCAGCGCGTCTTTGTAGTTTAAAGTCATTTATCCATTACTCAGTCTCTGCCTCTCTTTCTGACACACATACAGTATACGCAAACACACAAAGTGTAACTGCATTTGTGGAAGCTTCTGCTCATAAAACATGCATCTCTGATTGAATGTAGAAGGAGTGTGCAGAACTCATGTGATATTCAAATTAAATACAGATTGCTATACTAATGCTCTATATGATATTTTTTACCGTATGTAATGGTGAAGCGAGAGATCCTGTCCTTTAAAAAAAAAAAAAAAGACTTTGAAAGACTTCTCTGGGACATGCATGACAGTTTAACTGCGTCTGCCGGATTTATGGATATGTCATAGTGTTGCTACTTTACTGACTAGAACAAATCCCAAAAGGATTTTTTATTTGTTGCAAGTCTGTGTTTAGTGGTTAACAGGGTGCCACGCTAGCTGGTAGATGCCCAATTTTACTAGCCACTTATATTTTTTACCAGCCACTTTTTCCTTAATTCAGATTTATAAAGAAAGTGCACATCATATTTTGAATTGCTTCCAAACATTATTTTTTATTATTAATACACATTTTAGCTCCAAGGTTTTAAGACATTGCCAACAATTGATACATGTGCTTAGAGGTGAAGAGATGGGAAAGTTTTTTTTTTACCATTTTCAGAGTTGATGATGATCTACAGCAACCATGGTTACTAAACATTTTCACCCCTGAACATATTTCTCAAGCCCAAAACAGCGTTTTTATGGCATACTTAAAAAAATATACACAGGTTTGGATTAAAAACACATTCTTCATTGTAGATGGATACAAAGATAATCATCCTGTTATCCTCGAATTAACTGAAATTTCAATCCACATGGTGGTGCTAGAGAGAATATCAGGTGATCACTAAAGCCAGTAGGATTTATCTGCTGGGTACCATAAATGTTTGTACACTCTCTGTAACGACGCGTAGGTACAACAATTCCGTTATTTTGGCATTTCAATGTTTTAATTACGAAGCAGCAAAATCCGTAAATGTTGGGGATTCATTAGCAGTAACGTGACGTGACTCAGTGCATTATTGTTACTTAGCAACAGCACTCTTTGACAAAAGCTGTTACAAGGAATGTTTTACAATCCACCCGCCACTGTGACAGGTGTACAAGGCAAAGTCACCCGCCACTTTGAAAAAGGACCCACCATTGGCTGGTGGTGGGTGCTAATTTCCTACCCTGGTGTTTAATAGGGCTGTAATCAACCAAAGAAAATCTTGGTCGACTAAAGTCCTGAAATTTCATCTTAAAATCAACTTGGGGGGGGTGCGGAGGGGCGGAAAAAAAACATTAGATTAATTAACTGTACTGTCCCGCAGTACTTGTCCTTGTAGGCTATTGGCAGTTTACTAAATCGTTTTTTACCTAATTATTTTGCACTGAAATGACATCGTCTGTCGGCTCTGACGGAGCGGCTGAACATGGAGCTCGGCTTTGCGGCTCAGACACGAATAGACTATTAATTTAAAGCTTTTACTCTTAAACACAGAAGGCACGTCTACTTAAATATATGCTGCATATTTAAACATGTCTGTGGTCAAGCTCAGTGCCTCTCTGTGTTGTATAGTCCATGCATGATGGTGTGGCGTGCTGGTGCTGGATAATAACAAGTTCTTATAACCTCAGCCCTCCACAACAGCAATGGGCCTCACATCCTGAGCAATAAAGTCAACAATTCCTTGAATTCCTGATATTATTTTTGCGTTGGGATGGGAGAAGCTTAACATCCAGCGTGGTGTGGGTGTGTCTGGCGGACGCTACCGTTGTTGCGTGTGGATGCGCCGGTAGTTATAAAATGATTATTAGAATATGAAATATGCCAATTCTGATATGTTCAGATAGCCTACTCAAAACAGACAGGGCAACCTAACGCAGAAAAGTTAGCTTCCCGTTTTTTGGTGATGTGCCATCTTTGTAGTCGAGCTGCAATATGCAAACTGTTACTTGCAAACTTTGCATTCAACTTTTTCCCGCTATCTATTTTTGTAAAATGCTGCCACACTGGCGATGTCTTTGACATGGTTGAGGAGGACTGACTGTAAATTAAACACTCACAATTAAATAAATATTCAGCAAACCACTAAACAAAGGCTTTCTAGTTCTTTCTTCAATCTGTTCTCAGTGGGTTGGGCTAATCTACTGGGCTAAAAACAAGGGGGGTGTTCTGTAGACAGACTGTTCCCTGTGAAACAGGGTTGCTCTGAAAACACCTCCATTAGCAATTAGTGCTTTCCACCCCTAGAACGTAACGGCCTATGCTTCCACCTGAGGAAATAACACGGCAAAAAATCGACCAATCAGAATTTTGGTCGAGCCAGAACGTATCGACCAATAAATCGACTAGCCGACTGGGAGATTACAGCCCTAGTGGTTAAATTGCAATGTCTTTTTCTCTAAATTGTTTGAGGAGCAGGCGGTTTCTGTTGAACCTTCTCACAGTCCCACTCTGTCAGGATTAGCTCCACTATTTTCCATACACCAAATGTTTCCAAACCGTTCACATTTATTCCGGTGCCAATGGGCAGCTTAACAAGATTGCAATCGTCTATGTAGTAATTAATAATTTACATAATACCTCATTCTGGGGGAATTTTATTTTTCCCTGCGCCAGTGTTAATTGTGTTAGCTAAGCTACCGTCATTACTTATCATTAGGACGACAGTTAAATGTGGGCATATTCAGCCCTCATTAGAGACTGCGTCATCCATCAGATACTGCACAGATTTAAACACAGTAGCAGATAAGAAACTGCAGTAAAAGGACAAAAATCTTTTTGTTCATCTTTTACTCGCAATTCAAACACTCATATCCATCACACAAGCACAGTTTCTTTTCTTTGCCATATAGATTAGCCCTCTTATGGTTGAGATAAAGACATGTGGGATTTGTATGGATATATACAATTATGTTATGTGAAAACAATTCTTGTAATTTTTTTGTGCATACATCGTTCATTTCTACTTGTACAGTACTATTTATATATCACAGATATTAAGTACTGCATTTACAAGATTTAGAGGGAGCAATGGACAGCATTTTCTTGTCTTTCCAACTAAACTTTTCAAGAAGCAGCTGAGCAGCTAAAGAAAGGATGTATTACTCTGTTAAATTTGTTGGGACTACAGTGTATATTCAGAGGCTTGCAGGAGAGCACACATATCTGACAACTCACCTGCCAAGTTTTATTTTGGCCTGTCGACAGGTGTATGTTAATTAGGGACAGCTGATGTGGTCTGCCATCACTGATAGTTCTCATTTTGAACGGTGAAAGAAACACTTAGCGATGGCTAAAAATAGGAAGCTGCTACATGAATGTTTTGTACACTGCTCTTTGCTAATAAAAAAAGTAGAGATAACTGCACCATTACAGTCATACCTTAGCAAACCTGTGTATTGTGCCAAACTGGATGCTAAAACATTTTCATTGGTTTCTTTTAGCCGCTGCTGATGCATTAAAATATGCCTGAACCCTGATACTTGGGATCAGTTGGAGACATCCCTAGTTCTTATCACTGTGTTTCACCACCGCATAAAAACTGTAATGCAAAACACTGAAAACTGATTTGGTTTCCCAACAGCATTTTCATGCTGACCTACAGTATATTTTAATTGTTGGATTTAAATTTTAAGATTTACTAGATTTACCTTAGACCACTGAAGCCTATATCTTCCCCACAAAGTACTTTCTTACCAGAGGACTGATGAATGTACCAATTATGATGATCTTATCAGTACACTCGTCTGTCTTACAGCCTTTGGTTTCACACAGCGCAGTATGTGAGCGTCCCTTTCCTCTCTAATAAAAAAATAACAGATGAAGAAAAACAGTTGCACTGTGACAGACGGGTTGATGTAACAGCAAGGATGCAGTATTTGCTGGTTGGCATTGCCTGATCTGGCAAGATGTTGTAAATTTCACATACACAGCCCCCCAACGGTGTAGAGTGACAGTGCTGAGAGTGGGAAAAGCAGGAATCGATAACAGAATGTCCAAGAAAGCAGGTCTCGGCTATATTCTGAACCACTGACTAAGGACATTTGTATTTTCAAACTGTTTTGATGCTGTCTGATTTAACCACTCAATAGATCATGCTGTAAAACTGGTCGGAGGTGCTCCAAAAAAAGATGTGTACTGTATATCACA
Organism: Etheostoma cragini; assembly: GCF_013103735.1. Taxonomy (NCBI): domain Eukaryota; kingdom Metazoa; phylum Chordata; class Actinopteri; order Perciformes; family Percidae; genus Etheostoma; species Etheostoma cragini. Next base: position 16,665,949 of record NC_048418.1, read on the forward strand.
AATGATTTATTGAAGCAGGACAGGGGCTTGGATTGGTTTTCAAGCCTCTCGGGAGCTTTGTTTTACCGTGTCTTAAACAGCGAGCGGAGAGAAGGAAAATGATGAAGCTCATAGGATCATAAAATGTGAGGAGAAATGTGAACTGCCCACTTGAAATAATGGAGGAAATGCGTGTAAGATAGGAGAGCTTTAAAGTCTTTTTCTTCTGCTTTCCATCCAGTACCTGTGAGGTAAATTTCCCAAATGAGACGACATAGTTGAACTGATCCAAACCTCTGATTTATATCATATCATGGAGCACTGTAGAGACATATTCACCTTGATCTTTATTTCAATCTGTGAATTCACAGACATCTACAGTACACTGGTTCTTTTGCCGCTGTGCTTCAAACAAAATCCAAAGAGGTCGGAGTTCAAAGTTCTTGTGGGGTAAGTCTCCCCATTTCCGGGATCCATGGCATGTGGTTTGGCATTAAGAAGTACCTTCCACAGCCAGCATGTGCTGTATTTTATTTACAAGTGGCTGCCTTATGAATCTTGTGGGGGATGCGCTTGAGAGGTTTTTATTCCCCATCTTTGAGTCCTCCCCAGCGCTTAGAGAAGCCAGGCCGTGTTAATGATCCTCCCTAGCTAAGGAGCTTGAATCCAAACTGGAATTCTTCCACTTGAACTGCTATTTAACATTTGGTGTTCTTCTCCCTTTCATGTCTGTCTTTCTCAGTCTATTTCCCTCCTTCTGCAAACCCCCCCCCCCCCCCCCCAACACACATTTTTTCATCTCCTTCTTTATCTTTAGCACTCTCTTTCCTCCTTTTCCCCCCTGAGTGTAGCACTGGGAAATAGTCTGTAAAGGTCTTCAGTCTTTTTCAACCTCTTCTTCAGACGTGTTTTTTCAAGATATTTACTGCACAGTGCAGAGTCCCTGGGTACCCGAGTGTACGTGTGTGTTTTAATGTGCGTATTTTCGTGTTTGTGCACATTGTTGGTTGTATGTCCTGCGAGAAAAGGAAGTGTTCCTGGTGACCTCTGATTCTAGTTGCTTTTTCGCCTACTGTGAAGTAAAAAGCTTAAATTTTAGACGTGAGCCCCCTCCAGGCACCCTGTGAAGGATGTTCAGATGTATACAAACAAGGCGGCTCAAGAGACACCTTTAGCTGAAGGGTAAATATGCTTTAGCTCTGTTTACACAACAACTGTGCTGCATTTAGAGGCAGGCGATGTTTGATACCTAGCTGACTGGGGATTATCTGAAGCTGTAAAGTCCAGGCTACTACACTTTATCATTTTGATGCTTATCTAAATGCTTGCTTCATGTGAACTTTATTTAGGAAGGGAAGTCACTCTGCACACACGGAGGGGGGAAAAAATCCTCCAAACTGTACCCTGAATACATGAACATAAGTAAAGGTCCACTGTGTTCTGTTACAATGTGTCTAATTTGCATTTTTTGAGATTTGGTTTAATTTGCAAAGTCTCATTGATGGATGAAAAAGGTTAAAGAATTATAATAACGTTTTTTTTGTGGAGTGAGGAACGTTGCCTAAATTATGGAGCTTGTAAAGCTCTTTAAACTTGACATTGTGGGCTTTCAAATCCAGTTTGAACTGCAGATATTGAACTGATAAAGAAGTATCAGCAATAGGAAATGATAACACTTAGAAGATAGGTTCCTTTCAACTAACTAACTAAGGAGAGAGGGGGGTTTCTCCTAATAGTTTCCCCCTCTGTTACAGACAAATGGCAGACAGGGCTAAATACTAGGTTTTTACTTCTGCAACCAAATGATCTGATTGGATTAATAATCAGTGTAGGAGTTCTGATATTAACGTGAAATAAATAAACATATATATTTACTTTGTTTTTAGAAGGCTCACACTGCATGCTGGCTGCACTAACCCTGATTAACCTTTCAAACTAAAACACACTTAAAAGTTTAAAATGAGAGACAACCTGACATTTTCCTTTCCGGTGTGTTGGAGACTCTTGAGTGAGCAAAGACGTCTTGTTGATGTTTCAAGGACATCATCCACAGTCAGCGAGAAGAAGGAAGACGAGAACATCGTAGTGCGGAAAGACTCTCAGCCAAGTCTGTTTTTATATCTTTTGGGGTAAGTCTAACTCAAGGTTCGAAGTAGTTTGAGACAAATCCCAAGTCCTTTCTAGCCAATTTGAGTCTTTATAAGCAAATTGCAAATCAACTGCAAGACTCTTAGGTCTCTGAATGCTGATCAATAAAACACATTGAACCTTTTCCTTTCAAAGCTATTATTAGTTGAGTGTAAAAGTCGACACATTATAACTCAAAGTTCACTTACTAGCCCCAGAAAAAGTCAAAATCTTTTATTAAAACTGTTAATAGATTTTTTTTTTAAATATTGTAGTCAAAAGCATGTACTTTCAATGTCCGGGCTAAATTAAATATTCAAGGTTGTGGTTTTGGAAGGCCATCCTGTTGCTATTTTAGTACTTTTCTGTGAGTTTTTCTAGGGAGACTTTGAGTCTTGAATATCTTTGCTTTAAAGTCTCAAGTGCAAGTCTCTAATGTTGTAGCTCTATCTGTATCTAATGTGTTTGCTTCAGTAGTTTGTTTAGATGGAGGTTTGATGCTGATTTGGACAACCGAGAATGAATTCAAACGGCTGGATGAGATGTGGCTTGAGGAAGTTGTAAAGCAAACTTCATAATACTTGAATTATTAATAGTCGAGTTTTTGACAACTTCTAGCTTTCCTGACTCTGATGAATGGGATGCGGATGCTGACAGGCTACGCAGACAGTGGTGCAGGTTCTCTGCACAACATTGTTAACCACACACGTCATACCATGGATATTAAAACTACAGCAAAAAGGCATCTTTATCCAATACATCCATTTAGTAGATTCTCATAATCTCTGCTGATGCGCCGTCCTGTTCCCACATTTACTCCTGCTGTCGGTACTAGGTTCCAGTTTCATTTTGGTGATAAAAGAGGGATATTTCTTGCTCCAGGATACTGACTAATTGGACACATTTTAAATGAAACATAGCTACAACAAACCTATCAAACCAGCACCTTCATACACCAGTTAATTGCACATGTGATTAAGAACTAAGAAAGCGATTCATCTCTGTGAACTTTCCATCTGTCTGCCATTTACCAGAGTGGTGTCATTAACTTAATTTGTCCTTAGCTCATACAAAAAGCCATTCACATTCGTAGCACACACTGAGCAATTATAACTGCTTCAGTTGTCCCATTTGCATACTTCCATATAATGTGCATTCTGATAGATTAGATTTTCCACTTAATATGCATAGCGAAATTGTTATTGGTTGGTTTGCACAAAATATACCTGATAATTGGCTCGACTGAGAAAACAGATTTTTGCTTAATGCCATGGGGCATGGATACCGATGTATTTCAATCAATAATTCTGTGTTGTTGCACTAAAACAATCTGAACTGAAAATGCATGTACATTTCATCTTTTCCAAAGGTTGAAGCAGTGTCTTTTGGCCACATATCCACCTCTGTCATTATTAGGTTACGTAATAGGGCCAGGGGGTTCTGTATTGTTAACATCAGAGAGGACCTTAAAACCAGCCAACACAAAGCGAGCATTTCTAAAGGGATGTTATATTCATGCTATGTAAAGGCCACATCGGGGAAAGAACATTCAGATAATGCAGGAATGGTTGGAGGTTGACTTTGAAGCCATGTGCTGTGTGCAGATATAATGGACAATATCAGGCAGGTAGGTATTACTGATACAACTTTACTCAAAAAAAAAAGTTTTTTATTATTGCTTTGCTGGGACTTGAAAGGGATATATAAAAGGAATGTCATTATGCCATTGTGTCCCTTTTCTGATGAGATCTGTCAACTGAGTAGAGTTTGATAATATAATGAGTTTGTATACATGAGATGTTGCCATGGCCAGGGGTTTCTAATGGATTGTAGACAATTAAAGACGATTGTCCCCTGCCTCTGAATACACTTTTGCAGATGCTGCAGTGGAGGCTTCTACAACTGCTGTACTGTATTTTAATTTTAATATTCGTTTCCATGACATTAACCAATGCACTATCCTGGTTCTTACACAGAAACATACTCTGCATTTTGTTTGTTGTTTTGTTGCAGCCCAAAACCTAGGGAATATTACACATACTCTGCAAACTTTTCATTGATCTCTCCAAATCAATATCTATCCCTTTTATAGAGTGATGAGACATTTCTCAACCTACTTTTATAGGACCGAGCTGGGTCGGAAATCCAATAATGTCGGATGCAGTATTGTTCCCTTTGCACACCATTTTTTTTAAATTAAGTCAGGCGTGATTTTGCCCTACACATAAAAGAATGATCTTAGTCCTTTTACACACAGTGAGGCATACATCCTATCAATTAAACACTAGTATTGCATCGGCACTCGGTATCGGTCGACACCAAAAAACCCAGGTAACAGTATCAGGACTGAAAAAGTCAGCTCGGGGAATCCCTAGACAAGACTGATTTTATCGGCAATGTATTTCAGCCACATAAGTCTGCATAGCTTAAATTAATAAACATGTTTTGGGTAAATGCAGTTACAGTGTTGGACAAAAACAGAACTGCTTAAAATCTTACCTATTGTTACATAAGAACACTTGGGGATCTTATAACAGGTGTTACGACAACAGTTTTTATTTTACAATAAGAAACTAGCCCTATTCACTATTAGTTGCAAACCTTTACAAATGCGCACAAACAACATTTACAGTCTTGTCGTTGCATAGGAAACAGACTTATTGGTACAGAGACTTGCAGAAGTGAAGGTAAATAAATTCTACTGTGCAAAAAGCAACCAAGCAAGGATAAAATGCTTGAAACAAAGCAAGAGCTCGCCAATAATTTCAACAGTTCATCTTGATAATAATACACTTTAGACATAATCGACCACAGTTCAGCAAACTAGACATGTTAATTAACTAAATAGTGTTTTTTTTTTAGCCACTAATCCAGACATTATGTATCATCAATCAGTACACTGCGGTTTAGGTCACAGGGATTCGTAGCACTTGTAGCACCGTTTTTCACGGCAGCAATTAATATATGCAGCAGTTGTCAAATACCTGTAGGGGGATCGCTGAGCATAGAACCACCACAATGCAGAGCTAGTTTTTCTGTTACCTCTACACCTCCAGAACAATTAAATAGTTGTAGTCTTAATTATTATGGTGGTATTTGAACACTTACTGTTTGAAACCGAATGACTACTGGGTCACAGGGCAGTAAGTACTGCTGTGCCACTGATTAAATTCACCCAATAATTAAGCAGACATCATTGATTCCCTGCAGAGAAATGGAGAAATGGAGAGAGAGAGAGTGTGTGTGAGAGACTCCCTGTCTGTCCCTGTGCTTCCTGTAGCCCCTGCAGCGGTGGGCCAGTCAGATATGCGTAATTTGGGAAATGAGCAGAAGTCAATTCCACTTAAACCGACAGTGTTGGATGGACACATCAATGTTACATGCATTGTTGACTCTCTTCATTTTCTTTCTCCCTGCCTACTCTGTGTAATTGACAGCGATCGAAGGGAATGAGAATGTGTGTCCTAGATTATAACCGTGTGTGTATGTGTGTGTGAGTGTAATGTGGCGTGTAAGAAGGTAAAACTAAACAAATATGCACTCCTACTGCTTATACAATTTAGGATGCTTCTGTAGGGCTGTGCGATATGGAAAAAATCCAATATCACAATGTTTTTGACCAAATATCTTGATATCGACACCGCAACGATATTGTAGTGTTGCCTATTGGTGCTTTCACAAAATATTGACTCAATGAGATTTTTGATAAATAATCATCAGTAATGTGGATATAATGACTACGTGGGTAGAGGCAAATACAGTCTGTTGAGTTCAGAAAATAACATAACTTAGCTGTAATGCAGACAATAAAACAAGGAAAATAAACCACTTATGCCATATTACAATATCACGATATCCAAAATTTAAGACGATATATAGTCTCATATCACAATATCGATATAATATCAATATATTGCCCTATTGCCCAGCTCTATGCTTGTGTACTTTTGCGTGTCTTTTTTTTCAAATGAATCTGCAGCTTTAAAAGTAGGGTGTAAAATAAGATGTATTTTACAGTACTGGTAAGAATCAATTACTATACTCTTAGCGTAAGGTCAGTTGATTAATCTCATGATTCATTCTTATGAGTTTAGTAATGCAATTGTATGCTTGTGTCAAATCCGGGTGGGCAGGTGGAGTACACACCACACCACCCTAAAAAGCAGAAAAAGCATGAGGTCGTTTCACTTTTGGTGCCAGTGTGTGTATTTTTGGTACTGTAGTTATCCTTTCACAGCTGGCTACCACAGCTGGTTACCAGAGCTGCTACAGCTAACAAATGTGTCGCCACAGTCAGATCCCAAGTAAAGAACCACTGTAAAATCAATGGCAGGAAATGAATAGATTCCACGGTTTGCCCCAGTTTTAAGTCTAGAATTACCGTCCATGGTTACAGTAAAGTAAAATTCCATTCGTTTTTTTGGAAAGACTAAGGTGAAATTCTACAGCTTTATATCATCAGTAGGATGACCACAACCACGTTAGAAAATTATATCAAAGGTGCAAGATATCAAAATGTAAGGTAAGAAGTCAACCATTTCTCCCAAACATGCATTTTGGTAAGAAACATCCAATCATTGAGCTTACATTTCTCTTCCATACACCACTAATTGTGAGTGAAAGTGAAAGATTACACCAGAAACCCGATAGAACATTCAGCGGTTTAAATCAGGCCAATGTTGAGTTAATGTTGGATACATTTGGCGTACATAGAATTTTCTACAGCTCTAATTTGCTCTTCTGATTGACTTCTTCTTGTCATAACAATAGCAGGTGAGGCTCTTGATAGTAATTGCAGCCAACCACCATATTTTTTGGAGCTAAGTTTGAAATAATATCATTCAGACCTCTGAAGAAATAGCTCCAATGTATAACATTCCAAGGAAACATTTTTTTAATCGTCTCCAAGTGAGGAAGTATGCGCTTCTATGCAAGACCAATCAGTTGGGATTCCTGCACTCTCATCCTTAGAAGAAGTTATAACAAAGAATTGCAATAAAAGGGGTTTGACTTTTCAGAAAACGATTAGAAAAGAAGCTGTCTCATCTCAGAAACAAACAGCAAACTGTAATTTAAACCTACTTCAATAGACGGTAACTGGCTGATGCAGACACACAGTACACAACTCCCGTTAAATTAAATAACACTAATAACAGTAAAATAGCTGAACTTTCTAATAAATGCTGTGAGGCTAAAGGAACATTTATGCTCTGTGTCTGGGAGTGGGACAAAAATTTAAACATTCTGGAGGGAGATGATCAATAAAACCATGTTCATCTTGTCTGTGAACATTCCACTTGACCCCAAGATGATATTGCTGCACCTGTAGCCAACAAATCTGAAACCCCAAGAATTTATTGATTTTGCTATACTAGAGGCAAAAAGAACTCATCTGGTAGAAAATGGAGGCACCCGCATCTGGTGATGGATCAAGATCATGGCAGAATGTATGTCAGTGGAGAGATTAACATATATATTAAAACACAAATTGGGGGCATATGAGAAGTCTGGAAACAATTTGACCAGTTGATAAAAAAGGAGACATAAGGGAGCTTCTACAGCGGGTAAATGAGGGACAGGATTACTAAAATTCAAGTTGTAAAAAGTTGTAATTGCAATGAAAAATCAATTAAAACGTTGTTTAATAAAAATAATTTCATATCTAACAATACCCCATAGTAATCTATCTTGGCTTCTGTGAATGCTGATCTAAAATTGTAGGTTAAATGTCACATCCGGCTGCCATTGCAAAATATTCCAGCAGGGAACGGCCATCTAAACGGAAGCAGTTTAACAGCAGTGTTTCTGTTTAAAGTTGTCATTAAACTTTTGTCCACCGTCATGGATCATTGCTTAATTATGAACGCTTACAGCTGATCTTCTGTTAAGTAAAGCCGGGTATTACTGTTAAATTAACAATTATGAGGAGATTGAATGTTGTGGAGTCGGTCAGAGTGAGAGCGGATGTCAAAGCTTTTGTGGTTTTAAAATGGTAAATTGCCTCTTTCAGACTGTGGAGACATTCAAGAGACAAGGTTAATAAACTGCCTCCCAATGACAGCAGACTTTTTTGTAAAGCAACCACACGTGACGAGTTGCTATCGAGTTCACAGAGATCTTCTGACGTTATAATTTTTTTGTGTGTCATGTGTGTTCTCCTGAGCAGCTGTTTAGCTGTGGTTAGCTGATCTGCTTGACTACATTGTTGAAGAATGGCTTGTGCCATCACGTCATGAAGGATTTAATCATTCTGCTGAGATTCTCATTTGCTTCTACTCTGTGTGTCTCTATTGTGTAGCAACAGTGTCGTCCTGACTATATTAACAACAACGAAAAGGTTATCGTGCACAATGGGGAAAAGTTATGTTATACTGCTTTATTTTTTATACTGAAAATATGCATTCTTGTAGGTGATGTGCTTTTTTGAGGTCACATGTTCTTGTGAATACATCTTCAACTCATTAAGATAACAGGTCACTCCGCAACAAGCAGAAAAGTTCATGAAATCGTGAGGTGACAAATGGAAACGCTGTACATAATGTACAAGTGTTTTTCTGGTAGTCTATGCTTGAAAGGGAAGCTAAAGCTGGGTGGAAATGAGTTTTCTTGGGTTGGAAAATCTTTTGTTCTCATTCCTGGTGGCTGTGAGCGATAACAATGTCTCACTGGTGTTGCACACAGAGCTCATGTTCGGTTTTGTAGAAATTCTTTGGCACATCGCTGCACTAAGTCTTCGTAGTGCCGCCAGAATTTCAACCTTGAGGGTCATTCTCCTTCTGTCGGACATCACATCCATATAGACATCCATCAAATAATCCATCAAAGGTTTTTCACAATCTTGGCACAAGCTAAAAGAGTCTAACATGCAATTGTCTGTATCTACATGTACAGTATGTATTTTGAAAACTCTTGCATGCAGTATTCTAACCCGTATAAAAGAGAAATGGAAGACAGACCTTTTCTGTGCCATTTGTTTAATTGTTTTGAAACTACACATCCAATTATTAGGAGATGATGCTTTGTTGTACTAATGGATGTTTCAGGTGAAATGATTCATTTTGTTTTCGATAGGATCAACTGACCTGTGCGTGTGTGTGTGTGTGTGTGTGTGTGTGTGTGTGTGAACAAATTCTCTCCATGCCCTGCCTTCCTTGTAAAGACCATTCATTGGTTGGATGGATTTTAGGGTCGCTCTTTTGTGTGTGTCTTGACCAAAGGAGTCTGGCAGTGTTAATATTTCTCATTACAGGAGACTGTCCACCCAGAGAGAGGACACACAATGAAATCCTCTGTCCTTATTCTCTGTGTCCGTCTGTCTGTCCCGCACATTTCCTTCCATTCACCCACTCTTTCTCTTTCTTTGTCACACTTTACAGTCAGTTTTCAAGGCTTTTATTCTGTGGCCCAAAATTGGCAAAGAACATTGTTTCAATCAAGATGGTTGGACACAGATCACAACAGCTCATTGAAAAATCTTCCCCTGGCTTGTTAGTCTGTATGAAAAGCAAAGCTGAAATGTTTTTTTTATCTAATTATAAACTTGATCATAATTATTAGAAGGGCCCATAGACCATCATTGTGTCTGCGTTATATCATTTCAGTTCAAGACTTTATTTTTTATTATTTCTCAGTACAGTACAACCAGTTCTCTAATATGAATGCAAAAATAACCCCAACCAACAAGTCCTCCAACCTAAAGCAAAACACATTTTGTGTATCCTTGAGGTCTAACAAATGTGTTGAGTTCATTTCTATTCTAGTCATAACATATTTGCAAAGTATTTAAAATTTAAAAAATGTTAAAAATTATATTATATAGTTTAAAAGAAAGTTAGTGTATATCCACAACGTTCCACTTCAGGGATGGATTTGTTGTCGCCGTAAATTTTGCTGGATTTCCATTTCGTTCTGCTTTCTTTGTGTTGGAATTGTGAACTCTGATGATTTGATTGATTTATAAGTACTATGGTTAACTGCTCCTCATCAGGGTCAATCACGGCAAGCTAGACTATCTGTCCAATCATCCAAGTTTACTGTTGCACATATAAAACAACTTTTGAACGTACATGTTCCCCCAAAGCAAGTTCCCTCAATCCAATCATTCTTGGAACCATTGCAGGGATTTTTCCAGCTTCTTCCAAATTGCCAGTGTCAGATTGTGTCAAATTGTTTTAGAGTTTGAAATATCTTCAGGCTTAAAACAGTAATTCAGAGCTGAAATTCCGAGACATTCCTCCTTTAAACTACTGTTATCATCTCAGGCTTTATCGCAAACCTTAAATACGTTCCATTAAACAAAACTTTCTTTGGCTTTCAATGAAAACACCTGGCCTCAGTCTCTTGAAAGTGAAATAAAAAAGTTGTGAGTAGGCTTGGGCCAGTGTAAAAACGTTAGCCCCCAAATATATGTAACAAGCTAAGCTACAGCAACATGGCAAAATGAGTTTACCACATCAAAGCTATTTTTAAAAAAGAAATCCATGGACATTACATAGACCGGTTTGGTGGTGGTGTCACTGATCCTCAGCAGCTTCATTTCAGACCAGCAGAAAGTCTGCCGCACCTGAGTTAGGATCAAGTTTAGATCAAGTCAAGATCATCAAAAGTGTTAACTTCCTTGAAGACGGGTACTCTGTTGAAGTTTAAAACTATTGGATCTGCCCCTAGCCACTCTGGATCTGGCATAACCAATTGCTAACATTTGGTCGTGACATCGGCTTAACATCGCTAGCGTTAGCCCTAACCATCTCCTTCGCCACTGACAGGCCGGGCTGGAAAATCAAACGTTTCCCGAACCCTGTGTGGAGGAGGGTGGAGCCAGGCTACTTCCACACCACTTTATCGTTAAAAGAGCTAAGCTACACTGTAAACCCTAACAGTTGTACTAGCTCATAACTAATAAGCTCATCACAGTCAAATGTCGTTTTGCAGTTGA
>NC_048418.1:16677089-16717556 GCF_013103735.1 Etheostoma cragini
TCACTTAAATATTATTGTGTAATCTGTTACAAAATAATTTTTGAGTTCTATGAACTTATTAGGGTTTACAGTGTACTGAAAAGGTATTTGATTTGGGAAAACAGCAACGCAATTGAGAAGTTAAACTAGTAATGCTACTGCCCAACACTGCTTGAAAAATAAGTTGGATTTAGCATTAGTTGCTAACCACAGCTAGTTCTAAATTTGCCCGGAAGGTGTCATTATGACAAAGTGGACAAGGTTTAGCCTTAGAAATCACGAAATCCACCCAATTCCACTAGTGAATAATGCCAATACGACTTATATAGAACATATTTTTTATAGCTGCTGTTAGAAGTTGGCTATGATCTTTTATAGAGGAGATCACTGTTTTTGTCTTTCTTCTCTGAAAGTAAAAAAAAAGTAATTTTAATGTTTGATATTTTCTGTAGCTCTGACATATGAGCACTGATACTTTAGATTAAGGTTAAGATTGTACATTAATGCCCTTTGCTAAAAAAGCTTGCTGCAAAATTTAGTTTTTGAAAACGTACTGAATAACCTGTGTTGTTGTGAATTACAGCACTTGTTTTAAATATGTAAATGTAAAATGTAAATGTGCTGTATTTATATAGCGCTTTTCCAGTCTTAACAACTGCTCAAAGCGCTTTTACATCTACAGGGAACATTCACCATTCACACACATTCATACACTGTGGCTGGGGCTGCCGTACAAGGTGCCACCTGCTCATCAGATAAACATTCACACACATTCACACTCCGATGCGCAGCACCGGGGGCAACTCAGGGTTCAGTGTCTTGCCCAAAGACACTTCGACAATGACTGCAGGGGCGGGGATCGAACCACCAACCTTCCAATTGGCAGGCAGCCGCTCTACCACTGAGCCACAGCCGCCCCCCCGATTTGATTAACCTTTGAATCAAATCAAATTGTTTAGAAAGGAGGAAAAAATACACATCATAGTTAGCTGTTTCTGTAACTTTTTATTCTGAATGAATGAATAAATGAATGAATGAATGAATGAAAAAAATTACTTCAGACATCAAAAATAAACCAAACAAAACATTAAAGAAATGTACAAAAAAGTTAAATAAGCAAAACATTCAATAAACAATAAGTTTAACAAGATGTTACTCTTTTAACAAATTAATGTAACCTGGAGCTTGTAAACAGCTTGTGAGGTAATGCTAGGGGTGTGACTAAATAATTGTCAATACTTATCCCACAAATGCCAAACTCGCTCATTAATGGAGAACACCAGATTTGTCTTCCCTGCAGAACAATACACTGAGTATCTGGTTGTTTTATTGCTTCAAGTAAAATTCTGCAGTAACCAGAGATAAGTTGTTGTGTCAAAAGAGAGAGAGAGCTGCAGTATGCGATAAGGCAAAGAACCATCACAGAATATGAGCTTTATTCCCCCCCCATTCTGCCTCGACTCATCCACCCTAACTCAGAGATGGTTTGAATGTAGACTCTTTTTAGTTGTTGGTAATTAGTATTGAAGTGAGGGATCCACACACAAGAAATGCTGTCATTGTAAGATGACAACAAAAGCATTGCATGATGGGAGAGAGAAATATTCCATCTCAAACAATGAGACAAGGTGGTTAATTACGCAGTTCATTTCTAATTAGCGACATGAGCGGTGCAGGGGATGTAGCAGAATAGGGAGAGTTGCCGTTGTTAGCTGGATGGATTCAGTGTTTTGCCGTGTGTTGCTGCTGTGATAGGCCCCGTGCCTGGAAATTATGGTTGTGCATCCAGCAGCCTCATCCGTGGTCCCTCAGAGGGATGTATTGCCAGAAAAAATGCTGAATAAATAGGTCTTTGGCAGAGTGAAGTGCTGTTCTGAGAAAGGGATGTACAGCACTTCTAAAGGGAACTAAAAACTTAAGCATGGTCATTACCTGCATGCTGAAACATATTACCTGAAGCTGACCTTCCCTGCTATAACTCACAGTGGCGTAAGATATACACAACACACGGCTGACTATTAAATATTGTTAACATATAATTTCAAGTCTATACGTTCCACAAATATTTCACATTACCTATATTATCCATCCGTGTCAGGCTGGATTACCCCACAAATATGTTACCCAAAGTGGACCAAATATTTCCTTTCTTCAGAGGCTGGGTTTACTTTTGACAATCCAGACTACTCCAGTTGGCAGCCACAGGCATGTGTGAGACGAGAGCATGGATGCGGGAAGCCATGAAACAAATTGGATAAATGTTATTTCTGGAGGAATGTTAAAATGGGATGCAAGAATCCTATTGAGGCAGCCATGCTTGAAATTGGGTAAAATCACACATTAACAGAACATGGGAGATTTTGCATTCACCTTTTGTTAACTCTGGCTCTCCTGCCAATGTCTTCCATGCAGTTCTTTGCATACTGTTTACAGTAAGGCCTATATTCAGTGGGCCTCGATCATGCATAATACGCACAGGTTCTTTACACATTCACACATATGCAATAAGTGTAAATGTGCATGCACAGGCATATGCAGCTTTTCCCCTTCCATTTTTTGCCCTTTTTTCCACTCTACTTCACTCCAAACTAATTCAAAGGTCACCGACTTTGCCCAAACTGACTGTAATGTTCAATATAACCGCACAAAGGTGCAATCAGGGAGTAGTGAAACCTACTGGGGTGTAAAGGCTATGACTTTATGGAGACAATGAAATGAAACCTAGGAGGAATAGAGTGTCACGGAGTGTGTATGTGCACCCTGCGTGTACTCAGTGTTGCACAACCTCTCTCCTGCTGCAAATCACCTGGATATTGTGTTTGACTTCCTCTTTAGGGACAGATTGGATGCATTGGATTTGCTCTGGCTGAGGCAACAGTGTCAAGTAGTACACTTGAAAAGAGATCATTCGTTCAAATGTTCCTCATAATCTTGAGAGTGACCTACACCTCCAGTGTTTCAAAATGGGAATTTAAGACTTTGGTTTCACATTTGAATAAGAGGTCAGATAAGAGGCATCGACACAACTTTAGTATTGAATGACAAGTTGTTGAATAAACAGGTCATTTAAATCAAGAAAAAGATGCAAACATTAAGTTTTCATGCATTTCTATGTGTGTAATACTTAAGCAATCAAAACAAGTTGTTTTTTGTCACTGCATGCTTGTGTAGAGATGGGCTCTTCTTTTATCCATTTTCTGTAAGTGTATCTCATGTTACGGTAAGACAGCCCTGGGTGTAAAGAGGTTATCTTTTTTATCTTGCAAGTTTGTGCTCCCGCCCCATCCTCTCAGTTTCTCTCTAGGGCCATCATTTTCTCTATGTTTCACTCCTCACTTCCTGCAGGATCACCTTTGAAATCTTCTAAGTTGATGTTACACATTCAGGCAAAATGTAGTCTTGAAATCTCTCTTTTAAATTCCATCATCACAAATGTTTTTTTAATTTAAGTGTGCAATGAATTTGGTGAGTCAGCTGTTGTAATAGTCAAATCTGTCTTTTGTCTATTGTCTGATCATCAAGTCATGATTCTTTCTTTTTTCAGTGGAGCATATTATTATTTGCAACATTGACTTCCATTTTGTCCATACCAGATAAAAAAGCTGAAACGTTAACAGTGCCAACTGACAATGAGTTGTTAGTTGTATTTTTTTGCCTCCTCAGTTTTAAACTAGACATAGAAAAATAGGAAACATGTAAACATTAATAATATTTATCTGATTAAAAACCAGCTACCATACAGCAATTGTCTTTTTCAATCAATTTAGTTGTTGAAATTGTACAAGGTACAATTGTAAATTGGAATTTTTAGGGGGGCATTTTAGACCTTTGGGTTGTGACAATAACTAGCAATGATAATGACACACCTCCCACCAACTTAAGTCAGTTGTAACACCTGAACCCAACATGCTATGTGCTGTAATTGACAACGTATGAAAACCAGCTAGGACGCAGGCCATGATATCAAATACTTAGCACAAAGTTATGGATACAGTGGCTTGAGAAAGTATACACACCCATGCTAAAGTTGATTAAGAAGAGGAATAAAAAATAATCTTTTGTAAATTGATCCTAATGTCTTAATTCCCGTAGAGGCAGAAGGGTGGAGGGTATGTGATGATATGGGTTTAGTTTGATTCCAAAGGCCAAGGGAACTTTATCAGGAGGCATAGTATCCTGGATCCATAAAATAACTGGCCTTTAATAATACAAATGTGCCTGCCTCTATGGGAATTTAACATAGGGGTGTGTATACTTATGCCACCCGTATTGTAAGGAAGAACAGATATTTATTCACAATACATTATTAATTCATAAAGAAAATTGGTTTCCTTAAAAGGTTGTATTATCCTAAATCTTTTGAATTAAGACATTAAGATTCATTTCCAAAAGATGTTTTTTTATTTATTCCTCTTCTTAATCAACTTAAGCATGGGTGTGTAATCTTTCTCAAGCCACTGTACATGGTTTAAATTTCCAGCTTCTGTTATGCCAAGTGGTAATGTAATAGTTCAATTATAAATGTTAAATAACATCCAGTTCAAAATATATTCTAAAGAACACATGTTAGGTGTTTCACATGCAGAGGTGCTGGAACTTATCTGACAGGGCTGCACATTAAGAGTTAATGTTGGTAGGACTAATGTCCATTGCGCCGTACTGCGTAACATTTGATTTGTATTGATTGTTTATTGTACAGTGCACTAGAATATAGTTATTACTTATAAAGGCGGACACCTGTGTGCCAAAAAAAAGTTTTTACAGTTAAATTTAGAAAAGAAATAAATTACATACAGTAGTATAAACCACTCTATCTCTTAAGGATTTAAAAACACAGTGTTAAAAAATGACCGTAAACTACAAAAGCAACTGAATGGAAAGCACTTCAAAGATAACAAAGCGCTCCAAGAGACAAAATTAAGATACTGCCAACAGCCTTTACAAAAACATTTGAATAATTTGCAGCTCAGTCCTGTCGGAGCAATTTAGATAATTGCTTCATGTCTAGTTTTCACTCTCTCTGCTTATACACACACCTCAAACAACCTGTTAATTTTAGTGACTGTGGGCACTAATTCACTTGTTCTTTTGTGCCATTTGCCTGTTAGTTACAACCGGCGTAAATCGTAGAGACGGCATCTGTCTTCTTTCTTTCTCTCACACCCTCTTTTTCTCATTGAGTCTTTAACTCGTTGCCTCCCAGTCTCTCCACTTTTCTGGCGCCTTCTTTCACACTGAGTGTCAGAGTTAGTTCTTTGCCCAGACAGGCAGGCTCATCCAACTTCCATCCAAAAACTCGAGATGCCTCGTCCAGACAACTGAAGTTGTTTGGTTCCACTTTGGCTGAGACCAATCGCTTCATTTACTGCTTGTGTGTTCATATGTTATGGCTTGGTCTGACCAATGTGGCTCTTGTGCAACACAATAAAGACCTGGGGCGGGAGTTGTAAAGTTCACACGGTTCGCTTCTCTCCGCCTAAATGTTTTCCTGTTGCCATGCTTGATTCTCTTTCTCTTGTTCTGTCTTTCTCTCTCAGACACCCACACTGTCTTTTCTGTCAGAGACTCATCCAGAATTGCCCAGCACCAGACATCATTCAAAAAACGGACACAAACTCCTTGTTCACTGTTCCATATCAGTCAATTATTGTGTCTACATTGGTGTTTGTGTGTGAGGGGTTATTGGCAATTCTCTCTGAATGTGTGTGTGTGTGTGCCAAAATGAGGGACAGTGTGGTTAATGGGTGTGTGGGTGGTGTCAGCCCTCACTGTGTTAACAAACAAATCATCAGTGTCCTAATTTTTGTGGTGCTCAGAGGCTTGTTTCCAGTCTATAGACAGATCTGACAGTGATCAATAAGCTACTGTCTCTGGGTGGGTGTGGGTGGGTGTGTGTGTGGGTGTGTGTGTGTTTGTGTGTGTGTGTGGATCATTAAGCTCCTCTGGGGATGGCACTGTTCTGTTTTCATTTGGCAGACATCAGGGAGCTGGGCAGTCATGTCATTGAAACAACTTAGTCTTCACACTGATGGATAATCAAAATGTACTGCAGAGCCTGATAGATGGCACGACATTACATGGCAGCCTTCTGAAGAGGCTTGACAGGTTTCTTAGCTGTTACCAGTGAGAGCCTTCAATTCATGATGCATCATTCATTAGCACATCATTATTATTTAAAACTTAATTCAAGTTCACATCATGCCTCCTCTCATCTGCTATGATGTTTGCTTCCTAATTTGAGTATTTTTTAGTTGTGTTCTTAAAGCCACGGCGTCCCTCCATCAGGTCCTGTCAGATTTCTCTAAATTTTAACTGACAGGGGTTTTCATCAGTGATTGATCTGCTGTAGAGCTGCAAAGATGATTTGATTCATCAAATAGTTCCTTAATATCAAATTGATCGCCAACTATCGATTATTTGGTTAAAATAGTCTCTGATATCACCTTAAATGTGAATATTTCCTAGTTTTGTCACTCCGTAAACTGAATACCGTTGAGTTGTGTACAAAACAAGACATTTGAGGATGAGATCTAAGGCTTTGGGAAACACGGATTGACATTTTTCAACCTTTAGGGTCATTTTATATACCAAATACCTAATTAATCTCATAAAATAAGATAAAATAATCTACAGAGTAAATAACAACAAAAAATAAGTGTTAGTTGAAGCCGTAATCAGCTGATTATTTTCTTGATTATTAGATTGCACTATTCTTCTATCTACTGTATTACTCCACTACATTTATTTTACAGATGTAGTTACTTGTTACTTTTTTATATCCATATTTTACATTCAAACATATGAAAAGCTTGTCACGTTTCACATGTCATTGAGTATTAAAAACGTCCCCCCCTCTGGATCTCTTTTAGGGTTTAATTTAGAAAAGTGTTTACAGGCCAAAGAGGTCAGATAATCCAACATTTCACAAAAAATTAAAGGCTAGATCAAAGTAAACCCAGAGGCTTGAGCCAACTGGACGGTCCTGTAATTTTTGCTTGATAAATAATTTATTATCAAAATTGTTGACACATAATTTGATGTGAATTGACTGATTGATTAATCGACTAATTGTGTCAGTACTTAACATGAATTTGGTCTAAGTGTACCTATTATATTTTATACATCTGTTCTGCAACAATACACACACACACACACACACACACATAATAGATGCAGTGAATTCAGAACTCTTTTCATAATGAGCTTTTTATTAGTTTGAGTTTATTATGGAGATGCCCTGATCACGTTTTTAGCCTTTATACCGATTTGTTGATCATAAATGAGCAATATCTCCCGATGAAGGGCAGATTCCGATATTTTTTGTGTTGTTTTGTTTAGTTATAGCAGCTGATATAGCTTTGTGGAGTATTGGCCAGTTTACCTATTCGTGGTGTGTTGGGATAGAGATCACGCTGTATGCATATATATATATATATATATATATATATATATAAACTCTCTCTCTCATTCTCTCTCTCTCTCTCTCTATATATATATATATATATATATATATATATATATATATATATATATATATATATATATATATATATATATATATATTGTATTTAATTCTCTATATACACGCATGCACCCATACATTTACACTCATACATACACACTTAAACATTCAACACTACGCTAGCATAGCAAGCCATGAAAAAAAACCCAAACACTTCATCTGTCCACAACCATAACACAGTAAATTTAGTGTACTGCAAGTGAAGGAACACATTAAACTGGAGATTTTGTCCTTCCTCTTCCTTAAAACTTAAAACCGTGTGGAGGTGGAGAGGAAATCAAATTCAGAAATAACCTAATCAGTGGGTTCTGGCCTGGCAGCCCTTCCCCAGGCAGAGAGACCCAGGCAGGTGGCTGTCTGGCAGCCATTGGCATTCTCTCCAACAAAGTCTGCGACTCAGATCAACTCTGCAGTGAACCACTGGGAGTGCGATTAAACTGGGTTAGCTAAGACCTGAACACCAGTCTCTTATTGAGGGAAAAGTGATACTATTATTGACACGTTCCTATTCATCTCCAGATTTATAGCAGGTACTTTGCATAAAGCATGAGATGAATCTGGCTCTGCTGTCCTGATTGCCATTGGTGGATGGGGATTGATTTACTCTGCAGTTGTTGTGGCAAACCGCCCTAACAACAGTTCTACCCATCTGCATTTTTCCATGAAATTAAAGTTAATTTAATCCTTTCCTCTCCACACGGAATTTGCTGTGACTCCTCATCATTTGTTTGTTAGAGACTGAAAACTGAGCTCTAAAAAATATGTAATTATAATATTAATTGAAAAATGTCAATGGAAAAGTAACAACACAATGATACAGAAAAGGAGCAGTGCATTAAATTCTTGACACCATTTTTTTTTTTTTTTTTAATTAAAGCATTATAGTGGAGGAGCTATTTATTGTCCAAAATACCAAAGCCCATTATGCAGTTGCATTCATTTCATAATTATGCCCATCTCCGCCGAACCACTAACTCGGGTTCCAGTTGAATAAATCCCTGAATCTTTCTCTATTCCTATAAGGTGTGTGTGTGTGTGTGTGTGTGTGTGTGTGTTAATTTGTTTTGTGCTTAAGACAGACCTGAGACCTGATCGGATGAGAGACATGAGGAGAAGTCATTAGAATGAAACAATAAACAACCGGGAAAGTGTTCAGTGATTAATGCGTATAGTGAGACAAGAGCTCCAAATGCCAGGGACAGGCAAAGAGGAGAGAGACAACTTGCTGACCCTGGTCGGTCCCCTATTGATAGTGTTGCCATGGGAACAGGTGTCAGAGCTTAGATGAAGTGAAGGGCATTGTAAAATGTTGTGTGTGTTACAGAAAGTGTGAGTAACTGCAACATCCACTAGTGTGGCCACTAGAGTTGTGTGTCATCCAAATATTGCTACTGTCGAACCTTCTTCCTATTTTACCGCGGTATACGGTATCACCGTGACTAATTAATAGTTATAACATAAGGCTCAGACGGCGTCACCAAACTGTTGACTTGTTCCTACACTCTTCAGAAACTGAATACAAAACCTAAATACTGAAAGACTTTCCCTTTTTATCAGGTGGGATACCAAAATGCTGCCGAACTCCAGAGGTCGTGTTCTTCTTCGAGACCCGGTCACTCGGTCCTCGACTTGCCAGAGTTTTAATTGCATTTTTAAGTCCGTTAAGAGGCACAAAGGCTCTCTAAAAATGTTGTTTTAGCTCAGTGGAAGCTACTCTGTGTTGCCTGCACTGATTTTGGGTCGGGTTTTTTACACGCATATTTATGATGATCAAGAGTAATGAAACAAATGGCAGGAATTCTTTTTAATGGCAGTATTAAAACTGATACCGTTGCCATTTTTAAGACCCAGCGACATAAAGTATTACTGCCCAACCCTACCGACCACCAATCAGAAGTCAATCACACAGGTGAATGTATCTAGGCGAGTTTGAATCTATTTGCATCTACCTGTGTCTTTCTGTTGACTTCAGTCGTGCCATGTCTTTGTCTTGTGGCACGGTGTATTCTGTCTACGCTGTTCACGATAGCTCTTTCATACTTAGAAGTTTCATTTTCAGAGGTGCTAGTTATCAAAATTATATAACATTGGAAAGGCCAGTGTTTGTGTTTCTGGTCCACAGCTATTATTAATGTATCAAAGTCAAGGGAAGGGAAATGACAAACATTTCCTCAAGGCTGATCTGTGTCATTGACACTTTGTGTAACATTGATGTGCTTATATAAAGCACTAACATTAGAGGTCATGTGCTGCAGCATACTGTTTACCAGCTTGTTAAAGAGCAAATTGTTTTGTGAATGTAGAGTGCATTTTTAGCAACTTCTTTCATTACAAAGTCAGCTATTAAGCAAAAGCCAAACTATAAACAGGGTTTAGTATGCAAAACACAGTTAAAAACCCGTGTGCACCATATTTACCTCTGAAAATGTTTCTGCTTCACCAACCAACATTGGTCCGTATTAACTGACAGCATTTATACTGAGAAAAGGACCAGTCTGCTCATCCCTTGAAGCATCCATGAACTAACCAAACACCCAACTGTGATATCGGCTACTCAAAACCAACAAACAAAAAAATAGCATGAATTTAAATGAGACTCTGTTTCAGCCATGGTGGCCAAATCATGTAACAGATCAGACACTGCCAAGTCATCTCCCAAAGTCCAACTGGCCCCGTCCTAGAGCTCAGCTCAACAGTGTGCCTAGATCTCTCTCTCTCTCTCTCTCTCTCTCTCTCTCTCTCTCTCTCTCTCTTTCTCTCTCTCTTCTGTCTGTCTTTCTGTCTTTTCTCAGGCTGGGACTGGAGCGAGGAAAGGAGTCCACCACCTACTGGTGCTGTTACTGCTGGGTCAAAGGAGAGACAATTTAGTATGCCCAGTGGTCATAAACCAGAGCACAAGTGGAGGGTTAAGTGGAGAGGTTGAGTTGAAGCCCAGTGAGAGACAGGAGAGTTGAACACAGTTCATGGGCCAAGACCGCAGATAGGAATCATCGTGATGCTGATGCACAATGTCAAGTGAAGCTGCACATTGGAGACAACACTGCACTTAAGATTTTGGATAAACTTGGTGAGGTGAGTGCCTATTACCACCATTTGTAAGTTAGCTTTTGTCTCAGTGGGCAGACCACTTGTATTGCTGTAGATACTCATGTACATTACTCTATTACAAAGAATTCAGGATTTAAGAATACTGTACTCAAAGTGCTTAAGGTTCTCTAATTCCTTCTTGGGATTACATACCAACCACATGTGATATAGTTACTTTTTAGTGTTAATACATCGATATAAATGTAAACACGCTTCACAAAACACTTTGGTTAATGATTTCTTTAATGGATGTAATTTTCAAATATTGTCCTGAGAAATTTCCTTGAAAGACCAATGTCATTTGATACCAATTATCTTTTTTTTTAAATTTAGTTAGTTAGTGTTGAGTTTTCCCATTAACCCAGGTAAATAGAAATGTGTTATTGAATTGTATGCATGCCTGCGGACAACATTTACATCTTGTTTATTCAGATGCACTGACAAAAAGGTGACTCTTGGTTATGCCAGCAATTAAATCAGTTGGAAAAGTACCAATCCAATGCTGCCTCTGTTTTTACTGAAAATAATACCAAATTGCACAGCTCTTTAGGAAAGGTCATTAGGGAATAAAGTAGGGACCCGTTAAATTAAGTGTTAGTGAATGAGCACTGCCAATCTCAAAAAGGGCAGAGTCAAATTTGACAAAGGATTGTTGTTTGAAAATTGCAGATACATGTGTGAGTCCTAAAGACTTGCTTGGTAATGCATTTATCACAAGTATGATGTTTGTTTTGATTAGCATAAGGAACTTATCCCGTAACAAATTCAGTTGCAGCTTGCATGTTTAACATATGATGAAAATATCTGTTGCCTAAGGTCTGCCAATAACTATCTTGGCATAAAATCTGATAAGGTTTATAATGGTTATGGCGTTTAGAGTTACTGGACCAAAGTTCGACATCCGAGACTGAGGACCAGTAGGATATAAAGACAATAGATATGATATGATACATAACATAAGTGTAACTAGTTTGTATCTCCAACTGGCTTATGATGCCTGCATTACACATGTATTTATGACAGACATTTTGTTCCAACAATGTTAGCAAAAAAACATCGTAAATTACAGCTGGATGCATTCACAGACATGAGCTATGCTCGTAATCTGGATGGTGCCCTGCATTTTTATGACTTTTCGGGAGATGGTTTTAGCCCCCAGGGAAAAATGGCGGCTCTCAATACCGTATCCTCCTGTTCAACAAGTAAATCATTCCACCTGAGCAGCTCCATTTTGTAAGTGTGTCCGAGGGGGGTGTTTAATGTGAAAAAGGGAGCCAAAAAAAACACAGTGTGCTTTTGTGTCTTCCTCCATAATACCATTCAATTAATTTTTTTAGATTCAAATATGTAATGCTCAAATGCAGCCTGTTATATTTACAACACTACGCGTATGCATTGTCAATGCCACTATATATGTTGTTGTTACATGTTCTCTCCACTAGAGGGACTTCCGACATCAGCCTGGCCTTGAACGGGACCTTTGTCCCAGCGCATTGTATTTCTGGCACACCGCTCTCTGTTTACATAACTTTCTACCACGCACGCAGCAACAAACACAAATCAACAGAGAACTCTGTAATGAAACATGATCTAACAAGTGTATTGAAGCGGCTCTGTTGTAAAGTGCTTGGTTAGGACAATGACATAATGTCAGAAAGCACACCCAAAATGATTTGTCATACTAAGCAACAGTAGTGTTAGCAACAATGCTAACGGCATTGATAACTAAGCCAAACAGTGCTGTCACTACTATTTTAGTGATGTACAAGCAACCTTTTTTTTGTAGATTGTCATGTAACTGAAGATACAGCTGTTAGAAGGTAATACATGAAGTCGAAGCTATCTCTGACAGATGAATTAGCTAACTATCAACATAAGGATTTTGGCTCGGTGGATGTCAAATTTAAAGTAATGTTTAAACTATTTCTCATTCTTCTTTTGATTTCTAGCCGCAGTCTGTCACTCCCCCCTGTACTAACGTACTCAATACGTAACGTTAGCTCACAATGCCGTGTGTTTCTCACCCCGTAACTTATTCAGACGTCCTCAGATGTGACATGAGAAGAGGGAGATTAGCTAACTTTAGTTAAACTATTTACAAAAAAAATCACATTCGAATAGCATTGATTTTTCGGAATTCTTTCCAACAGCACTGTTGGGCAGCCATCAATGTTTGTGAGTGGGCGATTGTGTAAGTTTCATTACCTTTTAGCATAAGGAAAAGAGAGCCAGTCTTGGACCCTGGATCTTTGTGACACTGAGTTTAGTTGAGGTTTGGGGCAGGTGATACAGTGTGTATATTTGGCTTTGGAAAAGCCCTTAGGAAGGGCAGACTGAATCACTCTCATGTGCGAGCAACATGTAACAATAAGCTCTATTTTAATGGTTGTAAAGTATATTAAAGAGGTGGTGCCACCTGGCTATTTTTTATAAGCTGCTTTACACTGTGATATGAGAAATAAGCCGGATATTCTCGATCCATTTAAGTTTTATGAGCTCTGCATCCTCAAATGAGTTAACACTCCCCAAACATGCAGAGCTAACTTATTCTGGGCAAAGACATTTACATTTAAATCATAATCAAAGAAAAGTCATGGTTATTTAGTCCGTCTCCTGTTTTATAGGCTCTATTCTATGAATTTATTAATATAACAGAATAATTGGTAATTGGTGAAATTTGATTAAAAGTTGAATATTTCTGTGTTGAAGTCACACCGCCGCATTGTACCAATGCAGATGAGACGGTGCAAGGGGGGCAGAAAATAAGCTCATTCATTGGGCTAGAGTCCTCATTTTGCAAAGCTACAATTCGTTTCCTTTGGTGCCCGCCAGCTCCTTCTGGGCTGCCAAGCAGCTGAATGTTTTGCGGAGTCATGGGCAGCATGGCAGGGCTACGTTGAAGGGAGAAGCCAAATTGATCGGTCTTTTCAACTGTAGCCAAAAGCTGCCACCATAATAAAGTTGGGCCTTGATCATGTTGTTGTGATCCACAAAGCATACAACAAAGATATAGAGACAACTACACAGACTGGCAAACAAACCCTGTTAACACACACTCGTCTTCTCCATGTCTTTATAATGCTGTTGCTCTCGCCACCCTCTGTTTATCTCTCCCACCACCTCTTTGCTCTCTACTGTATCTCCCCTCTTCTTCTGCAATCTCTCTCTCTGGACTATCTCACAAGTTGGTGCAGGTGCTCAGCCTCTCCTTCTGGCTGACCCCTCAGCCTCTGTCTGTAGTTCACACACACACACACACACACACACACACACACACACACACACACACACACACACACACACACACACACACACACACACACACACACACACACACACACACACACACACAGTCTCAGGAGCAAATTCACCCCATGACAGGTCGAACAATCTGGCCCATGTGTTAGGTCCAGATGGGGCTGCTCCATTACTCTGGCTGGCTTTATTGGACAACACACACACACACACACACACACAAACACACACACACACACACACACACACACACACACACACACACACACACACACACACAAATAAATAGGCTAATGCACACGTAACTGGATCGCTCTAGATGAAATCTGCTTGTTCAAGGCAAGTTGTAGTTTATTTAATGTAAATAAAGTACCTGCAACAGCATATTAAGGTGGTTTGGGGCTTGAAACTCATAGGGGCTCACAAATGCTAAATAAAAGTATACACTCAACGAATTTGACTAATATAGTTCACATTTTGTACTTCCATTGTATCACAGTATATCGCATAATTAAGCCTGAGACTGTGAACCATACACTGCTTCACTGTTGTAGACATAGGACTTCAACTCACCAAGCCAGTGAATTGTAAGTAGCCTGATCGCAGCAAGGACCTTGACAGTTTGTCAATATATAAAGTTTTTATTGTTAACAGTTCCCATATTAGAAAAGTTTTGACCCTCAGGACAAGAGAGTTTTGTTGTTATGGTGGTTTGTTTCATAAAGAGACTAGAAAATAAACTTCTGCTTTTTTACTGTCAAATTGGATCCCTCTGTGTAGTGTCATTTTGAGAGGTGCAAACCTCAAACCTCAAAAGAGATGCCGTCCATCTCAGCCGAGAACAGAGAACGTCTGTGTGAGTCGAGTTATAACCGAGCAGTGTGTGACGTGTGTGTAGGTCTGCGTTGTTATACTGTAGCAGCCGGGTATGGTTTTTAGGGGATTTAAGAAACAGTGAACCGCTGTGTGTAATGCCGCTGCTGGCGCGGCACTGGTCTGCTGAGTCTGTACCAACTCATGATGTTAGTTTAGGAAGTGCTTCGTATGATATGCAGCACCGTTTTTAAATGAGCAAAGCACAGATTTTTTTAAACATCCATATCGCAGTCAATCATGTTCGTTTAATTGTGGGAAACCAAAATCGCAGACTTGATAAATATTCTAGTAATTGTGCAGCTCTACTGGGTAGTGTTTTGAGTGACGGAACAGATTTATAGTACAGTAACCTTTTTAGCAGCAATCATTTTGTGACATATTTTGCAGAGGATAGGATAGCGTTCCAAATCTGCGTTCCTGAAACCAAACCACCTCCAGGTGATAGACAGGCTCCATTTTAGATTGACTTGAATTCAGGACAAGCTTTAACCGGTTGAGCCGGTAGCTATTTTGCTTTCAGTCATGCTTGTTGTTGCTTTGCGTACAATATCACGTCAACAACACCTCTGACACACGTTGGAATATTGTTATCATGTTAATGTTCACAATAATACAGGTATAATTAAAAAAAAAAAAAAAAAATGGTCCTATTACAAATTATATCTGTATTATTGTGAACAACACAGTATGGCTGACCCTTAACTGTGAAGAAATGCTACTGTACTTGCCCTTATCTAATACACTTTGTAAAGTTGATAAGATGACATTTTGCTTAACGGCCTAGCACAATAACTCATCTGCATGAGCATTATATTGTTTATCAGTATCCGTTTGGACACACTGCAGCACTCAGAGAGCTACATATTTATGAACGACCGGAGCTGCACAACTGATTATAAATTCCTGTAATGCATCAGATTGTGCATGAATGTGTTTTCTCATGGCTGAATTATGGCTCTGCTATAAAGCTGTGCCATATTTCTTTTCTCTTTTTTGTGGAGCTGAAATAAATCTCGTGTGTTTTGCTAAATAAACCTGTATCTCTCCCTCTGTACTCTGCCCTCTTGGATAATGGTTGCCATCGTCTAAGAGCAGCTATAAAACTAGTAGGCATGGAGAAGCAGAAGTTAGTTTGTCTGTATTTGTAATTCTTTTTTATTTAATTCTTTTGTTTGTTTTTTTAAGGCCGATAATGATTCTGGAGGTCACACTGTAACTTCCGATTAATTTTCGACAATTGCAAAAGTAAGTAATTTCACATGCAAATTATCAGCAGCTAGGTTTTAATGTTTAACCTGGTTTCTTAATGTATGGGAGATTCAAAATAAACAAGCCTTCGGGTGTTGTTGCATAAGTCATGAGTTTATTTTTCAGTTTATTTTATACGATCCTGACTGTTTAGGCTGGAGGTATGCAGAGATATACACACTATAGATCTATATGTTTCTGACTCAAATGATTATGTCTAATTGGGTCTCTTGCATTATAAGCTGGATTTCCTCAAGGTGGCTCTGTCCTGAAGCTATCTTTTATATTTATTTTTTCTTCATTGAGATAACAGGCAGGCTGAAACTAGCTTAATTACAGAAGAAGATCATCTTACTGCGGGATATGCTGGGGTAGATTCCATTTACAGCTACATTTACCCCTTCAGATAGCCCGACAAGCCAGACTCACATCAAGATGTTGGCAGGGCTTCCAAGTGGCTGGATAAAGGGTTGTCTTTGAAATTCCCTTTGCACGCAATAAGATTGTGCTACAACCAACCAGAGCAACACTAGTTAATAGATTAAACTTTTGCCGTATCTGGTTGGCAAAACTCTGAACACATCTTCCTTTTTTAAGGATGACTTCAGTGCTTAACTCCAAGTCTTCTAGAGTCGCGGCGAAAGCTGATTTGAAAGACAGCTGTTCAAGCAGCAGCCGTCTTCTTTGTTTTCAAGTAGCAAGGAATTCCCGCAGAACCGTCGCAACTCTGCCGTCTTTATGTTAAGCCCAAAACCTCAAAATCCAAAACCCAAAGATGTTCAATTTCTTACTATATTGTAAGACAAGGAACAGCAGCAACTTCTGTCTTTTGAGAAGTTTGAAAACAGACTTAAAAGATTAAGTCATTTGTTTTAAATGGTTGCAAATTTTCTAATTACCTAGGACTGAAAACAGCACTTTAAATAAGTAAGATGTCAGTTTTTTTTTAACATTTCAGCTATTGCTAAGTAATTCTGGAGACTGACACCACAGTCTTTAGCGCTAAGCTTGAGAAACACAGTTACCCATCTGTGGCAACAAACAAACACCTGCTAAATTCCCTTGTCTCTTAGCAATCCACGGTTTGAAGTGATACATCCTTGATCTCTGTGATATTTTATCTCTTTATCAAGATTGTTTTGGAAGCACTGAGGACTCCGTTTGCATTTACTCACAATTTCCCTGTGTAGTCTTTTCCTTGGGGGCTTAAATCCCTCCTCCCTCATGACTCCCATACATTTTCCTCCATCCCCGCCTTCCTCTGATTAATTACAAGGTCAGTATAAACAAAAGGGAGCAGTTGTTCACATGTTCTGCTATATCATTGGCCAAGGCTATATTCATTCTTTGGCAATATATTTATCACCACTCGACCCAAGTCCGACCAGAGCCATTGCCTGCCATTGCAAGGGCGATTCCAATTAATATAATGGACTTGTGGGTTGATGTTTTTCTTAGCACTCTTAATAATGCAGTCATTTATATGCTGATTTGCCATTTTTCAGTGTTGCAGGCAGCTGGATGCAACCCATAAATCCAAAGGGTGCCTCTGCAGGGCATAACTCATCAACGACGTGTTTTGTTCCAAATCAAAGCAACACCTAGGGTTTTGACATTGAAGATTCAGCTGATCTGAACCGTGATGGCCTTGTACGTAATGGCAGGGTGCAGCATCAGTCTGCAGAGTTTGCTTGTCTCAGCAGTATCATTAGACAAATCCCCAAATTATCATAAATCATGAGCAGTAGTCAGTGGTAGTAGATAAAACGGTGACATTGTGGATGATTGATACCTTGTATTCATAAACTAGCCAAAGCAATCTAGCCAAGGTCCATATTACTGCCATTATTGGTCCTGAATTGGACTTTACTGGAAAAGTATAAGGGGGGATTAAAGGCAAACCTCAATAATAAATATGTTCTGAAGTACTTTGAGCTATGTTTTAATGTTACAAGGATTGATGCATATTTTGATCGTTGCAGTAAGCCTGTTCTCAGATGTCATTTGGGGACTTTATTGAAAACTACCTAGACGTCTTTCTGCTCTGTATGAGATGTTAATACACTGGAATATTACATGTACCATGTTCTTGTTTATGAAAGGCTGCTGACATCCTGGGAAGACTCCGTATAAACACTGTCTCCATTATCCTCCATTTGACCGCCCAACCTGCTACTGTCCCCACAGAATACTGAATAAATATCAACCCTTTATCCAAACACAAAGAGAAACTATGTTTTATTATTAACAATCTCTTACACTATGCAATGTGCACAATAAAACAGCACAGCCCTTGTATAATCATACCTGACAATGGACACCTTGAAGGGCATTAACCCGCTTATAACATGTTCCCTAGCCACATAAATTTTTTAAACTATTATTTTATATTTTAATGCATTTTAAAATCAAAATCTAATCTTTTTCTTGTTTTTCTAACAATAACTGTTTCCCTGGTTAAGCCTGATGGTTTGACTAATACCTGGAACAATCATTCCCACCCCATAACATTTTTGTGCTGTGCAAACATTGTTTACTGTCCCAGTAAATAGGATGGCCCTTAGACACAACTTGCCACCCGTAGCAACGGAAGATATTTATAGTCCACTCAGCTCATAGAAACAGCCACGAGCCAGAAAGCTAATGCTATGCTAGCAAAATTCAAAGTCAATAACATTGTGTACAGTTGGCAATCATTAAATATAATTTGACAGAAACAAGTCGTGCTAGCTATGTCATTGTCCCCAAAACCATACAACAATTTTAATGAACAATTATCCGCCATGTTTACTGCCTTACGTAGCTTACTGAACAGCGAGCGGGATGTGAGATCCCGTTTTTCACTGTGAGACGAAGGTTCAGAGGGATTTTTAGTTTAGTCTACTTATGTGTTAGCGCCTTATGTGGGGTTCAGAGGACGAGGCACTGAAGCACCACACACTGTTGGAAATACCACAGATTCCCATCGTCTTTTTCTTTTTATGTAGCGCAAAAACTTGGCATTGCCTGGGTATGGATGAAAATTGTACTTGTATTTTAACTATTATACCATCTTATTAGTCTGTTCTGTAGTAATGCCCCCCTTATGAAAACATCTAGTACTGCTACAATTAGAGGGACTCACAACTTCAGCATCGAGTGATATAGCTTATTTTATATGAACATTTTTATAACTTCTTGTTATTGCTTTGCATGGCTGTTTAACCTGTGCTAATGTTATGTGCTATCTTCTGTTACTCTAATCTAAAATCATCTGGCCAAGGGACTTCAGTTTTTATTTTATTGTTTAATTATCTGGCTGGCTACACTGGCACATTAACAGAAATGTTGATTGTGTGTTGTCTTTTATAAACTAAAGTAATGTAAACTTGGAACAGTAAACGGTCACACAACCTGCAGCCAATCCAAGTCAAGTATTAACCCCGACCATGGTATAATTACATATAATAGTTGAGGTCTTTCGAGAGCAACAGTTGATCCCAGTCTGCTAACTCTACAGCATCACACTCATTTTTGCAGTGTGAAGGGATGCACTTTTATTGCACACAATATCAACTAAAACACATAGGGCCCTATCTTGCACCCAGCGCAATTGACTTTGTACACCAACGCATGTATCATTCCTATCTGGCACCCAACACACAGCGTGCTTTTCACTCCACAGACTCATGTCGGTAAATTAGGGAATGAACTTGCGATCCCGTGGGCGGTTTAGCTAAAAGAGGAGTTGTGTTCAGGCCCAAACGTTCCCTGGTGCTATTTTGCAGTTTCAGAAAACAATTTTGCCAAAGACCAGGAAAATCCTAGTCTAAAGTCAGTGGAGCGTTATTCAAATGCTATCTTAGGGGCGCGTGCTTGGCCGTAAACTAGTGTGCGCACACCGCGCATACACTTTGCTTCTCTCATCTCACGGACCCAGCAGTTCTCATTTTTGCAAACCATACATAAATAAAAGGAGAAAATATGACCTTGTTTTAGACAAAATTTCCATAAATCGTGGATGTGTTGAGGACATAAATGAGGAACTATTAGAGGACTTAAGGCGATGTGATGTTGAACAGCATGTGCCAATGCCATTTAACCCAAATGCCCCAGCAGCAGCACCATGGGAGAGGAGAGACAGAAGAGCCGCATCACCTATAGTGACGTAATCTCAGTCTAATGTTAGACTACATTGCAAAAATATCACCATGCATTCATAACCTTGTGATTCAGTGAAAGTGAGCCCCAAAACATCGGAAAGTATGTTTTTGTAACATTTCTTTACATTTTGTCAAAAAGAAAAATCAGTAGCAAACGTCTGTCTCCTCGGCTGTGAACCGCTCCTGGCTTGCGCCCATCAATGTATTAAGAGGGTTTGCCTTGCAAATCCACCATTTTAATAGCAATCCACCATGGAACAAGCGCACCTGCTTTTAAAGGAAATGTGAAATAACACTCTGATTGGTTTATTGCATATTACGCACAAACCACACCTATGAGTAATACTTCAGTTCAACCCAATTTAAATTTGCATCGGGCGCAAGAGTAATCTATCCCGCCGGTATAATAGAGATCCGGCCACAATGCTACTTGTGTTTGGCGTTTAATAATTGCGTTTCAGATCGTTAAAATAGGGCCCATAATTTTTTTTTTTTAAAGCAATCAGAGTTGTTTAAAAACGTCTGCATTTGTTCCTTTAATCTGACATGTAGCTCAACCACTACTAACATTGACTTATCGTCAGGCAGTGTTGGAGGAAGAGCTCATAATTGCATCTGGGTTTCTTTTCTGTGCCTTTCTGACCATGTGTTACCTCTCACACTACACTAATTAAGCAAATTCAATTTAATGTTTTTTTTTTTTTTTCACAACCGCTCCTTCTTTTGTTTGTTATGCACATTGTTTTTTGTGGATTACAAAATGTGTCTGCAGTATACTCGTATATTTCTCATGCAGAATAACAAAAATACACTGTGGATCTCTCAGAGGATTTATAAATGAGGTCTGTTCCTCTAGGACTGTTGTTAATCTAGACCAAGGTCACTCCAGTGCCTTGAAAACTACTGTGTTTTTAGTGTGTGCGTTTGTACATGTGCTGTTTATATGTGTATTGTGAAGATGCAGTATGTGAGTGTATAGAGAAAATACCCATACACTCACAGTTACAGCCAGACAGAGGGACACAGGCCCTGTGCAAGGTCAGTGTCACCGAGCCATAACAAAGATCCAGTGCTGTAAATAATAAGATCCGTGACCTTTTACGTGAACAAGATGAGCAATTTATCAACTCCATCGACCCAACGTCCACTTCTTTATCTGGTGTTTGTCATAGCAGGACGATTTTGTTCAGTTGTGACACAGAATATCGCGAAAGCAACCTCATTTAAATCAACTATTCCTTCAAGATATCAAACCATATGGTTTTGCTGTTTACTGCATTTAAGAGCCATTCAATGTACACTTTATACACATTTGGAATCACTTGATATAGTAACATCTCCTTCAAAAAGGGCTATTTAAACAGAGACACCAACGCTATAATTTGGACACCAAATGTCTTATTTACTTTTAAAATAGTTTCGGCCCCACACAAACAATACTTAAATGATTAAAACTTCCATGTAGTTCATGTTCCCACAATGTTGCATAACATGGTAAATACAGCTTGAATCATTTTTTTTACCCAGATACATTTGATTTTCATTTGATTTCTAGTTCATTATTAGATGGTGCTATTAAACACTTTTTTTACCCCTCTGCAGTCTACTCAGTGATTAAATAGGTTTAAACTGATTTGTCCATCCAGTATGTTTAAATCATATTCATGCTAACCTGTTTAAATTTAAATCTCACATGTTGATGCTAAGCTTACATTTGTTGGAAGATTTGTCCTTATGTTATTCAACTGTTTGTTAAAGCTACATCATGTAATTTTTTGAGTTGATTCTTAGCAAAAGCCCTTCGTTCTTTCACCAATAATTGCTCATTCATGTGTAATTGCTTCCACAGCTAATCACTAATCAAAGTATTCTCGTAGGCGTAGAATCTGCCATTCAGAATCTTTCAGCATGCATACGAGTGAGTCGCTTGAATGGCGGGAACCATGTTGTGCCTTCATCTTTAAAATACATTAGCCAAAGAGGGACATACCTCCGCCTTTCACGCTTTTACACTCAGTGGCACTGTGACGAATGCCAGGGGGAGAGTACTCGCGACTGCAGTCAGATTTGAAAGCCTGTTGAAGATGGAGGATCACACTTATTCTCGAGGACATGTAGCAGAGTCCCCAAGGAAGCAAAAACAAGAAATAAAACGGCAACGGGACAGGCAAAGCAACAAGACCAAAGTTAATATTGGAGTGGCTAGAACAGCTGCGTGTTAGCAATGGAGATACTAAGAGCTAATTTCAGGTTTGGCCACCGTAGGAGTTAAAACGCGCTCGGAATGGGAAAGGCTAGAAAGTAATAATCAGGTGGTTGTCTTACACAAATTCACCGCTAGATGGGACAAATTCTTCCACAGTGTAGCTTTAAGAGGAACTTTGTCTCTTTCTGCCATTTCAATTGTCAGTCTGGTTGAACCACTCTACAGCTTTTGTTTGTACAAAACAATACTATTTTTGTAAACCCTTCAGACAAATGACATCTTCTTTTAAAGAGGACTTTCTACAACCTAAAAGCATGAAGGACCATTCAAAACATGGAAAGTACTCCTCTAATCCATCTGACTGTACCCAGTCAAGCTGCTCTTGCTTTCTGGAAGGCAATCCCAAACTTTAGAACAGCAATGTAAAAGAAATAACAAGATATCCATATTTTTTGGCTTTTTATCAGTGGAGGAATTTCAAATATTTCAAGATTCTGATTGCGGTTGCTCATGGCATTGTTTGGTTTTATATCCCAGCTGTATGACTTTCTTCTTTGTTTAAACAGCACCACGAATCCTCTCAGCCCATGGTTTGGCTGCTCGCCACATGCTTTTTTGGTATATTAAAACAATATCTGCAAAGTGATACAACCATTTTTAACACCTGCAATACATCATCTTTCTTATTTCTATAGTAACTAGACCTATAGAGGTCGTATTTTTGGATTTACGGCAAAGCTAAATTTAGAACGGATTTATATATTTATCTGAATTGTTTTACACAATTCTTTGTTTTACCAAAGCTACAACACATTGTAGTCCAACTCATCTTCAAAGCTAACCTGGATATGTTTATACAGCGTCCATTTTGTTGTGTAATTCTCTTTTTAAAAGTGGATGCAGGCCATTGACTGAGCTGGCTTATCTGTTGTTTGTCCCTGTTTATTCTATTTAGTGGGGGAGAGATCTTTGTGTTGCACCTTTTATGACTTTATTTCTGGTTGGGCAGCTGATGTTAGCAAAAGATCCAAATCTTCTCTCATAAAGCCCTTACCCTCCATGGGCACTGCATTGTTTGTGAGTTATAACAAATGTGAACTGAAAGATGAAAGGCATCTAAAAAAAAGGAAACATCACAAAGAAGTATTGACACTATGATTAAAGACTACTGTGAACATACAACTAACCAGCACAGCTGAATTTATCTGCACTTTTTCAAAGGCCTGACAGCATATCTACAGTAACACTTGCTCTTAGAGCCATTTTGAAAATAAAAGCCCTCGCTGCATCAAGCTACACTCTTCAGATGAAACCAAGCACTCCATGCTTTGTTGTTGTATTGCTTTAGTGGCATCTCTATTCAATAGTGAATGAAAGAGAAAGGAAAGATAGATGGAAAGACAGAGATGTTGATACGACACAGCTGGGACCTACACTCAATTTCACGACACCAGAAATATTATGGTGCATGTCCGAGCTGGCAGAGCACACCAGTGAGCCCCAGGCCTCCCATTATAGTGAAGGGTAAGACATATCACTCCTGAGTCGCTTGTCAATAAAGACGTTGGCCTCTGGGAGACTGGACATGGGAATAGCTTAATAAAAATACACTTCAAATAAAGTTTACAGCCTTTTAATAAATCACAGAAACTCCTGACAAATAGACGTAATAAATGCCTCCTTGTAATTGTATGTATATAGCGGTTTTGATTAAGTATTTATTTATTCAAATAACTAGAACAATAGTTTTACAATATTTAAACAAACAGTTTTGCGTGTTTTAACCCCATTAAGACATCTGCTTAATGCCCAAAATCATTTTGAAGAATTCCATGTATTAACTGTCTGTATTAACTGTTTATGCAATTCTTTCTAAAAGCTGTCCGTTTTTTCACATGTCCTTGAATGCATCTTTGAGAGAAATTTAAACCTAATCCTTGCTTTCAGCTAGCAATGGTAACTTAACTTTTCCCAAAAAATGTAGAGGGACAAATTGCATCCTGTGAATGGATTTAGGGATAGATTGATGAACTGATCTGCTTATTGTGTATGTTTTCTTTGAAGAGTGGTTTCAACTTGCACTATTATCATAGTATTGTTGGTTAAAGAATATATTGCATAAATTCAGAATCGGTGCATCCAATCTCATCACGTTTTACCTACATTTAAGCGGAATTTTTGTATATTTCAACCTGGATCCTATTTCCTCATGTTTTTGTGTCTAAGTGACTAATGGGAACATTTTTCTTTTAAATTGGTCCAATAATGAGCGAGAGGGTGACAGCTGACATCCAAGTACAGAGCTGCAATGTAATTGCTCCTAGCTGGATTATGGAAAACTACTGGCCCGATTTCCAGCAAACTTGGTGGAAGGGTGTAGCATTGTCCAAGTAAGAACCTATGAAATTATCTAGTGGATCCAAATAACGGGGCGGCCACATTATTTTTATCTTTTCTTATTACTGCGAGATTGGACTCTTGTGGTGCATTCCTTGGCGGAGGTCTACGTTCTCCGTGTGCCCTTCTAGTTATTAGGAAAATGTGCGTTGGTATAGTATTTCTTCTCTTCTTTGTCTTTTAGCAGTCATCCTGGTAATAATGGTCACTGCTGACCAGTTGCTTGGTGCAATGTATGAATCGGAGTGCAAGGATCCATTTGTTAGCCACAACTTTATACCGTCCGTTTCTATCAATGTTAACCTTAGTCAATGAAAGCTGCATTGAGTGTAGCTCAAAGTTCAGAAAGGAGCAATTGAAACACAAAGCTACACTTTATGTACTCCACAACAACAATCTCCCCCCACACTCCTCTCTGCAACTGTCTCTGACGGTTCTCACACATCTCGCAAGATTTCAGGACAAGACTTCATCGTTCCATAGTTTTGTCAGACAAGTGATGACATTCCCATTTAGGTCTTCATTTAAAGTAGAATAGTATTTAGAAAGCTGCATATTCTGAGCTGGTCTAAGCAATTACCAGCTCTTCACATGCAACATCATTTTTCACACTTTCAATATTTTGTTTAAATTATTCTCTAAAGCTGATTTAGATTCTGGACAACGTTCCCGCTGAGGTGCAGAGACTGTTCTTTATTTAATGCTATACTTTCATTGACTGTATTATTAATTTCGTAACTGACTGAGAGGTGGAGCATAAATTGTATCGAGCTCTTGATATGCACCTCCTGTAATATGAGTGTCCAAGACCTTTTCCCTGCAACCTTGACATTTCCTCACTTGTTAAGTGGTGCTACATGATCACAGACTTAGTGCGAGAGCTGTAGAAAGCAAATATGGCTAAACAGGTCGAAGTGAGATGCAACAACAGCCTCTTAAAATCAGCAGCATCTAAGCAATAGGATGATATGATGCCTGTGTACAGTACATCTGCAATTGTATTACCGTGTCAGACTGGGCATGTATTTTGAATGCGCAGAAATTGCACAGAAAACACACAGTATATGGATCTGAAAATAAATATTAAAAATTAAACACGAGGCATATTTTTGCATTGATAAAAAGAATAAATGTTAGATTGTTCTTATTTATTAGTGCGTGTAGGTGCATTTTGAACATTGACTTGTTGAAAACACTTGATGCACCGCCTACAGAGAAAGTCAAATCAATGACCCTGGTGCTCTGGAGCCACTCCACTTGAGTTTGGCACATCCGGATGTTTAGAGTGAGCTAGATGAGTCGGGCGGCAGCCCCCCCGATCCATTACGATCTGGTCTGCCGGAGGAGGCAAAAAATATGGGGAGGTAAGCATGGGCCTAAGGCAACATGCAAACATCTGTGTTCATTCAAACCAATTAATTGCGAGGGCTTGTAACAGCGCCGATCGTTCCCTCCTTCAACTCCTCCTTCATTAATGCCGCTCTTTGGCCCTTCTATCTGCCATCTGTCTCTTTCCTTCCCACCTTTCAGGACATTTTCCTCTGCATTTTTTTTTATTCTCCTCCACCTCCCTCCACCCACTCTTCCATACCGTTTCCAGTTGTTTGTTTCTTTCAGTATCTCACATTTGTTCTAACATAATATAATATAAAGTAAAGAGAGTTCACAGATGGTCTTGTGTCCTCCCTTTTTCCTCCTCCTTGGACACCTCTCTTCTTTTTGGCTTCTTATCTACATAACCTACTCGCACTTCACTAACACACGCACACGCACACACACACACACACACACACACACGCACACACACACACACACACACACACACACAATGTTGAATTAATTCCTCTCACGTTCCTGCTCACCTCTGGTGGTCTTTTATCTCTGGGGGTTGTGGAAAGGTGACTGGATGGCTCCCCGTCATTAAAACCTCATCATCTGAGATGACACTGTCTACCGTTATTGACTTTCACTTTTCTCCCCCCCCCCCCCCCCCCCCCCCCCCCCCCAAAAGGACGTGTCCCTAAAATCCAATTGGCAGATGACCATTCAACCACAGTTTCATTAAAGGTTAATTTAACACTTTTATAGACGTTATGAATCGAGAATAGTACTATAACACGGACAGCATAATATCAATTCCCGCGCAGAATGTCAGAACCGAATGGGAAATTTCACGGCATATTCTTGTATTTTTGCAAAAATACAAAACACAACCAGGGCGGACAATAATGTGTTATGGGAGGGAGGCAGGCAGGCAAAAGAGGGAAAGATGGAAATGTCAAAGTCGATCATTTCTGTGGAAGGCATGTTGGTGCGTTTGCTTCTGAACAGAGGCATCCCTAAAGGTCGCGTCAATAATTCTCCTGTTTCTCCAGCTGGCCATTAATCATTTGGTCGCACGTCTGTCATCATAGGGGGCTAATGAGATCTACATAGATCATTTCTTCCTCTGGCTAGAGGACAACCCTGCTGTTTTAAAAAAAGCACTCATTGATCTTGTGTTGCTCTCAGAGGATCCACGTGTGGCCAGAGCCCTTGTTGCTCTGCAGGGATTTGGCAAACAGGAAATCCGGTGCTACGCTGGATGTCGGCTTGTCATGGCTTACCCTGGCAATGTGCTTTAGTTGATTCCGACTACTGTCAATCTCCAGTAACAGCTTTATGATTAAGTCATCTAATTTTTGGACTTTGGAGGGTACAAGATATCAAGAGTATGGCTCCAAATGTAATATATAGCCTTTTGATTAAAGTGTCTCCTGCCACGAAGTGATTGATTGAACAAACTCAGAACAAGAAATGTTGCCTTTCAGGTTCAGTTATTGGTTAGCATAGTAAATAGCAAATATTGTGTGCAAACAGAGTCAAACCTTTGCTCAAAAGGTTTTATGATAAAGGGTAATATTTCATTACAAGTACAACTCTGTTGTCAACCAGGGCCGGAATTAATCTTAAACGGATTTCCCTTTTGGGGCTCTATTTTAACAATCTAATCGCACGGCGTGGAGCCCCTGGCGCAGGTGTGTTCAGGCCGTGTACGAATCCACTTATTGCAGTTTAACAGCGGAAGAGCGGACGCATGCACCGGGCGTGTGGTTCAAAATGGTTGTACTCAATGTTTTAATTAATCTTAGGTGTGTTTTGGGCGTAACATGTAAGAAACCAATCAGTGTGTCATCTCCCATTCCATTTAAAAGCCAGGAGCATCTGGACCTTGGCACATTGCTATTACGATGAAGGATTAGCACCATAATATTTAAATTTTTAATCTTTTGCATGTTTCTCTGCTGCTGTGCATCCCTGTGTATGTGGAGTAAGCTAGTGTGTGCACACTATGCACGAGCCTGGGCACATTTTACTAATGTGCTTTGAAATGAAATGCTATTGATTTTAGACAAGGTTTTTGTTGGTGAATGACACAATCACTTTCCGCTGCTTCAAGAAAGCAACTCACCAAGAATGCACATGAACACACCTCCCTGTAAGACCAGATGGGCGCAGGTGCATTTGCTATTTGATCAATGTGGCGCTGAACGGGAAATTGACGACTGCGTTGGTTTCAAACTAGCAAAGACACTTGTGTCGGCCGCACCGGTTGCAGATAGGGCCCTTAGTCTCATTAATCATACTGTCAATCAATAAATCAACAGTTCAGATAAATGAATCAATGTCAAAAGAGTCATTCATTAAGCTTTTTTGGATTTAGAGAAGATATACACCTGGGAGCCTATTTTAAAGGGCTGATTGGATGACAGATTGTTGGTCAGTGATGACTCAACCTTTAAAGAAGGGAATACCCAAATCTCTTAACATATGCCCCACAAATTTCAGACAAATTGCCTGCCTGTTGGTGAGAATATGTAACCCAAGGAAAATAATTAGTCAATGTCAGAGTCACTTTAGTGTTTGAGTCAAAATCTGACTGTGTTTTGGTCATAACAGCCAACTTTTTAAATCACAGCAACTCTGTGTGCATCCTTTTGAAATTTTCAGCTTTTTATAGCTCAATTCTAAATGGATTCATGGCCATTCTTTTCATTAGTGAGTCAACAAACTGTAATCCTGACACTCATATTGGGCATTTTGCTTGAGATGTTTACCCATAATAAAAAAACAAAACAATTTTTTCTTTTCAGGGGCATCATTTTGGTTTGAAGCTACCTGAGACCAGTTCAAGACTGAATGACTCATAAAGGAAAAACACACATCTCTATGTCTATATGGAAAATCTGTTTATTTTAAGGCTTAACTTTTACCAAGAAGACAAAAGGAAAACAAAGTTGTTTTTTTTTTTCACTGTGTGTTGATTTAGCTTTACTGCACGGTGTAGTTTGCAAAGCAAAAGTATTTCACAAAAACACTGACTGAAGCCTCCATCAAAAGAAAAAAATCCTATACTGTTCAGTGACCAAAGAGGGCAACCAGGCGAGAAAAGACCTTAATCAGGAATGAGACCCAAAACCTGAAGGCCATTCTGACAGAAGACCCGGGAGATATCGTGGGCTGTGAGGGGAGGATCACTGCAGTCAGTGCAGAACCTCTTCATAGCAGAGAGCAGAGCATATCTGGATTTTTGAGAAAGACATGAATTATGTATGTGTATATGTGTTTGTGTGTGCGCGCTTCTGTTTCACACATGGATTTAAAGTGTGGGTGAGGTTGCCAACACACCGAATAAATTAATGTTATTTGTTATGCATTGCAGTTAAATCCAATATCTTGTCGCTGTGATTACCAAACTATCACACTAAAATACCGACTCTGACAACACTGTCATAATATAAATTTACCGTACGCAAAACATTTACATGAGGATTATTTGTGTGTGTGCTTATTTCTCACTGCGCCCACGTTTGTGTCGTGGCAAGTAATACACGCAGCTAGTTTCTGCAGCCATTTATTTACCCGTTTATAGTCAGTCCATGTGCATTATAATCATAGAAAATGCATCAACACATTCAGATTCATTCAATTACAGGAGGAATAAGCACAGCCTACAAAAAGCCTTTCAGAGTTTCAATTTGTTTTCTACCTCTTTCTTTCACACACTATAATGTAAGTCTTTTGTTGTCAAGGCATGATCTTTTCTTTTGT
The DNA here is from genome assembly GCF_013103735.1 of Etheostoma cragini. Lineage (NCBI taxonomy): Eukaryota > Metazoa > Chordata > Actinopteri > Perciformes > Percidae > Etheostoma > Etheostoma cragini. Next base: position 16,706,893 of record NC_048418.1, read on the forward strand.
ATCTAGATCCAAAGTTCATTATATGAGTCATACAAGATCCCCATTGTGCAGGAGATGAATCTAATGGTTTTGACTCATACTGTGCCATGCAGCCTCATTGCTTGCAGTCCCTTTATTATGCTACAGTATGATACTTTTTCCCACTAAAAAGTACTACTAATACAATAAAACTTTAATAGATGTTCATCTATTCCTCTTAAAATAATCTCTGGTTTAATTTAACATGGTCCATTGTTCTTACACAGTCAATATAGTGTTCAGTATAATAGCCATGTGTTAAAAGTGAATAATGCTCAAAATCCTTAGAATAACTTTTAATTCCATAATACCAATGCATTGTGAACACGGAATATTAGGCTGTTGAAAAAAAGCAGTATTTGCATTTTTATTTACAAACTCAAACATTCAAACTGAAAGATGTCTTAAGAGTTTGCTTTACTTTCCATCACTGCACTAATATTTAGTTGCATAACCATTATCTCTGAGAACTGCTTCACATCTGTGTTGCATGGAGTCAACCAACTTCTGGAACCTGTGAACAGGTATTCCAGGATGATTGAACTACATTCTACAATTCCTCTGCATTACTGGGTTTTGCCTCAGAAACAGCATTTTTGATGTCACCCCATAAGTGATCTATGGGATTGAGGGCGGGGATTGGGTTGGCCGCTCCATAACATCAATCTTGTTCATCTGGAACCAAGACTTTGCTCGCTTACTGGTGTGTTCTGGGTCATTGTCTTGTTGAAAGACCCATTTCTTCTTCAGCATAAGGCAACAGGACCTCTTCAAGTATTTTGTTGTATTGAATCTGATCCATGATCCCTTGTATGCGATAAATAGGCCCAACACCACAGTTTGAGAAACATCCCCATAACCGGATTTTTGCACCATTATATTGTCTTCGCAGTGTACTGTGGCTTGACTTCAGTGCATGGGGGTTCTCGGACAAACTGTGTGCGGCCCCTAGACCCAAAATGATTAATTTTGCTCTTATCAGTCCAGAGAGTGTTGCGCCATTTCTCCGTTGGCCAGTCAATGTGTCCTTTGGCAAATTTTGGCAAATTTCAGCGCATTCAGTACATGTCTTCTTTTCAGCAACAGGACATTGCGGGGGCTTCTAGCTGAAAGCTTTGCTTCACATAGCCTTCTTCTGATTGTAACAGTACTCACAGGTAACTTGAAGTCTTCTTTGATTTTCCTGGAGCTGATCATTGGTTGAGCCTTTGCCATTTTGACTATTCTTCCATCCATTTAAATGGTAGTTGACCGATTTTTCCTGCGTCGTTCAGGCTTTGGATGCCATTTCAAGGCATTTTAAATCATTTTGGCTGAGCAGCCTATACTTTTCTGCACTTATTTATGTTTTCCCTCTCCAATCAACTTTTTAATCAAAGTCTGCTGTTCCTCGGAGCAATGTCTGGAACGACCCATTTTGCTGAGTATTTCAGTGTGAAATGCACTATAACCAGCATGCACAACATTTGCTTGCTTCTTTCCTTAACTACGGGCCATAATTGACACCTGTTTCTTCCCAGAATCAATCACCTCACTAATTGAACACAACTACTACTATTGCCACTACAACTACTATTATTTTGAACATGCTTCTTTCAATTACAGATTACAGATTGGTGTAATAGTATGGGGATAATCTGCGTTCCCACAATATTTTACTTCTGTCTGTTCCAAAGGTTAGATCTGAGCTGGGGAAAATGGCCTTCAAGTTTGCTGCTCTTTCTACACGGAACAAGTTACACAATGCAGGAAACTTAATGAGCTGGTCTCATTGGTCGCTTTTAAGAGAATGCTGATTGACTTGGAGGCAGCCACATCAGGCTTTAGATGTTTTTCCTGATGTGTGTAGGATTGTGGTTGACTTTGAGGGATTTGCTGTTTCAGTTGTTTGATGTTTTTAGTGTTTTGGGGTATTTTGGGTATGTATGTATGTGTGCGTTGTACTGCTGCCTGTCTTGGCCTGGACACTTTTGAAAAAGAGATTTTTAATCTCAATGAGCCTCTTCCTGGTTAAATAAAGGTAAATAAAATAATAAATTATAGTAAAGTCAATTATGGTACAAAGTTGTCATTCAAAATAAAGTATATTGTTGAACCACATGGTTTAATAAAAAAAGGTTTAGGACAGATATTTTTAAAAAAAAATTTATAATCAGGGTTAACCATACTACTATGTTTAAATACCCTTGTTGCACATAGGACATGCAAATGCTTGCTGTCATTGTAACTTTAAATAGTTAGTCAAAGTGTGAATCAACAGAATAAAGCATTTTCTTAGTAAGAAATCCTTTTTTTGATGAACTGATAATGGGAATAATAGACGTAGCAGCCCTACAGTAATTATTACCAACAAAGACGGAGCCATTTACTTTTCATGCTGACTGACTTTTACAGAAGTCTTAAAGGGATGTAATGGGGGGTGAGTGGGAATAGAAATTGCTTACTGTACAATACAGACCACCATTTTTCCCCCCAAAAAAAGCATTTGTTCATCTCATTTGTGATGGTGACTCTGCAAAGGAATACAAAAAATCAAAATAATACAATAATAACATACTATTGTTTGTATGGAACATTCGGTGTCTGAAAGCAGAGATACTGATGGGCGCAGAGAGCTTTGAAAGTACAACAGGGTCTTTTATGAGTCCAGAAACAGTAATGGACACTGACATCTATTTATAGTGGCTACAGCTAAAGACGGTGAATGGAAAGCTGAACAAAGAGGTAGAGAGAGAAGAGCCACTGGCAGTGTTCTAAAATAAAATCTTTCATGCAGTGTAGCACGGATCATCTGATGCAAAACAACTTTCTGGTGAAAAAGTGTTTAGATTTTACTTTTTAGTGTTAAATTCTTAGATTCCTTGCTTGTTTAAAATGAGAAAATAAACCAAACTGTAGCCAAGCTTCCATATCTAGCACCAATTTGAACTAAATTTCCATACAAATCTTCGAAAGACAATACAAAAAGCATGTTTCCATCCCCTGATATTATGCCAATATTAGCTGATCTTTATTAGCTGATTCTCTGGTCGTGTGCTATTAAACCAGACGGTGCAACAAGATGACATGGTTAAAAGGCTGCTAGGAAAATATGGAATTTCATGTATTCATTTGAGGAAAGTTAAAGTCCCCTCATCGTTCCACACAGATCGGATGTTTTTGGTTTCAAGCCTTTTTGTCCGTCAGTTACAAGTGTTGAAGTCACGTACAGTACTTCATTTATGTCCTGATTTAATTACTGTTGTTTATAATGTTTCTTTTGCACTTACAGTTTTTTCATTTTGTTTTATTGATACACCAACTTGATGCATCCACCTCAGCCATGCGAAAAAAAATTAACGTTTTTGTTTCAAAACATGAATTTTATGAGCAAATTGAAATTGCGCTTAAAATACGTGTATGGAAATGCATTTTGTGATATGTGATCTGTAATATAGCTCTACACTGTGCCTTTGCAGGGGGAGTAAATCAGAACGGTTCAGAGCTGAACAGCGGCCGTGAAATATTGTGTAAAGGTGTTCTGCTTTTGTCAGGGGAGCCCACATTTTGAGCAGAGCCCTGGATATACAAGACTGCCTGATATGCTGACCGGCAATTTAACATCAAATCTTCTGAAATGGTCTGTCTCTCTACAGACAAGACGTATTAGTCCTGTATGTGTTCAGTGTTAAGTCGGTCCAGTCGATGTTCTAACCACTATTCTGGCCACAACATCTCGTAGGGAGGAGTGTGGGAAAATTTTGAAATTCATCTTCTTGGGCTCTCTGGGCAATGCCATGAAGTCACAACATGATTTATTCTTCTTTCTCTAGACATACTCAAGAATTATGCCCCATTTTAAGAAATCCCTGAAGGTACTAATTCATATTCTCTATATGATTGGACCATCAATACTGAGGGTAAGTGAAGGTCGCTGTGACAGTTTTACGGGTTGGCGGGTTGGCCTGCCTTACTGCCGTTGCTTCACAAAGCTCTGTAATGCTGTTTTACCAGCTTTGCTGATCGTATTGTATCGTGACGGACGGGCAGTTCGAACAATGGCAAATACAATCAAAGCTGCATTAAACCGAATGTGACCTTCGCTCGCTTGTTCCTGATAGGTCGTTGATAGTACGCTTACCCTGCTCCTAACAGCCACTTCGTTGCTACCTGTTTATTTGTCAAACTGTCTTTCAGAAATCTGTGAAATAAAATTGTTGTCATTTAGGTTGCTATAACTGAGATAATCAGGGTGACTTGTCTGTCATTGATCATAGGTCAATAAACAATCTCTGTGAACATTCAATGGATTCATGCACTGGCCTCTCAATGCATTATGCTTTTAGCTGAGATATTCCTTTTTACTGTGAAAAGCAATAACAGTAAAAATACCAAAGGCTTTACACAAGGTTTTGCATCTTATTTATTTTTATTATTATGACATTGAAAACATCCACTGGATGAATAATAGCTTGAAAAACAAGCATGCGCCATGTCTGGTTCATGCTATATAAAGTGAAGATGCATATTTCATAGTTTTTTACACCTGTGTTTCATATTAATAAACTTTCAGTGCAAGCTTGCTCTGCTTGCTTGCTAAGATGACATAACTGCATGCCCACCACATTATGAATATTTATGACATGAAAGTGGACAAAGGTTATAGAGGCATATTTGGATTTTGGCTCACTGGCCCAGATTTTGCTTTTAAATTGGTAGTCAAGAAATGTTGCTGTCCATGGTGCTGAACTAGTGATCCAGTAATTCTCAAGGTGGTGCGCTCTCTCTCGCTCTCTCTCTCTCTCTCTCTCGCTCTCTCTCTCTCTCTCTCTCTCTCTCTGTCTCTCTCTGTCGGAAACACTTTCTCTCTGATTCTCTCCTCTTTCTAATCCTTTTGTCACACTCAGTCCGGTCTGGGAACAGTAAATGTGTCTAGCTACTCAGAATAGCTGAAGGGGTGCAGAAGAAAGAAAGAGTGATTAGTATTATAAGTGATTGGATGTCTAGTTCAACAACTGCGTGACCCTTCACTTTTCCAGGACTAAAAGGAAGATGGAACTAGATTGGGGAGGAAAAGAAAAAATCAAAGCTTTATTGACCTGCAAAACAAAGGTTAAGTCTATAATTAAATGAACTGCAGCAGTACCTGACCCGTGTTGGAGGCTTCTTTAATTAATAATTGGAGACTTCTTTAAATCATATTTTTTTATTAAATTAAGAGAAGGTAATTAGAATTTAAGACCGTTTTCTATCTTTGAAACTGGTAAAGTGAGGACTAATGTAAAATATAGATGTGTTTCTGTTTTGGGGCTTAAATTATAGAAGGGACTTAATGATGAGTTGAAAATGTGTAAGTCTTTGTTGAGTTTCAAAAAAACTTTAAAATCTAAGTGAATTAACGGTTATGAAGTAATTTGACTAAAATGTCAATTGTATTAGTAGGTTTGTAGTCAAGTATTTGGTTTTATTTGGTTTTGTTGGATTTCTGGGTGATTTATAGGGATTAAGGGATAGGATAAGCAAAAATAAGCCTTTGCTTCAGCCTATTCCTTTTTCGGTAAGTTATGGTGGCAAATTGTGGGAAACAATTGTTTCTTTCATGTATGTTAAGCGAAAAAAAAATTCATCATCATCATCTCCCAAAAACCATGTCTCCATCTAAACAAAAGACTCTAATAGTATGAGTGTCATAAGTATGGCTGTGCATGGCAAAACAATTGCAGCCTGTCCACTGCATAATTGACGGGTGGAAGTGTAAGCACTGTGCACCATCCATGAAATCAATGCTCCACTGCTTGGTGGCTGGCTGACTCCCCTCAAAACACCCAGGCGGGTGCCATAAAGGATGTTTATTAGGCTGACAAGTTGACACTGCAGCTCCTTGTCATGCTCTGATAATAGGGGCCACGCGCAGACCAGCGGAAGCCTTGCTGCAGCTGGTTAGGAGACAGACAAACCACTTCAGGGGGGCAGATAAGAAAGGAGATGAAATAGAAGGGGAGGAGAAAGAGAAGGACAGAGAGGGAGGGTGGTGTATAAGTGCAGCTAGTGCCTGTTTTATGAGTGGAAGAAAGAAGAGAGCAAATAGGAAAGGAGTTGAGCAAGGTAGCCAAGAGAAAAGAGAGGGTAGATTAGATGGGGTTGTGCAATCAGTGGTTAATAAAAAGCATCACCCAAGAGCAGGTAAAAGCAACCCACTTTCTTTTTCTTTGTTTTATTGTTATTGATTAATCTGCCTATTATTATCTAGATCGGAGATCTTCATCAGGGCGTCCGGGGCCCCTACCGGGTCCTCAAAGTTACTTTAGGGGGGCCTCCAAATTATTGTTCATTTTAGTTTTTTCAGTACACAAAAATACTTTGTACAGGTGCATCGGAGGTGGATAAATAACAATATAAAATCAATTAAATAAAAAAAATGAAATAAATGTAATATTAGGTGGTGCTAGACCATCATGGGGCAAAAATAATCAAGGGAGTTTCTTCTCAACTTTTGAAATAATTTTTTTTTTAAATGTCTTAACATAAATCTAACCTATTATTAGAAAATAGAAATCAGCCTATTTGTAATGATAGGCTTACTGGCTCATATGTAAAGTCCTCACTAAGGTAACCATCCACAGATGCAGTTAATCCTAAAGTTTTACTGTCACATGTTTGTTTAACTTTAATTTGTAAAATCATACCAACAATTTTTTTTATAGATTAGTTTTCTTGGCGCTAAAAGGAACGTATAAAGGCTTTAGGCCGCCCACACGTTGTTGTAGGCCTAGTTAACTATGCAGCGTGACCCTATAACATATGTGGTGGGGGTCCCTGCTCCGTCCCTGTCTCAGATAAGGGGTCCGTGGCTTAAAAAAACATTGAAGACCCCTGATCTAGATTAATCAATATCACATTAATATGAAATGTCAGAAATTTGTGAAAAAGGTCTAAGGTGATGCCTTTGACTGTCTTGTTTTTTTAATCCCAAACCTAAAGATATTCAGTTTAACATGATGAAACAGGAAAGCAGGAAATCTCCAGATTTACCATTGTATGAAAAATTCAAAATATCAAAATAGTTGGCAAACATTTTGCTGTCAATCAATTTCTTAGTCAACTTCTTGTTTCAAATCTGAATATCTCTACTACATTGCCAGTTTAAGACATGAATGCGTGCGGAGTTGGCACCTCGTTTATCTGATGTAGGTTGCATGCTGTGTGCGTGTGGCAAAAACTAAATTTAAGCTGCAGTGTTTTTGGGCCAATAGATCATACACACTGGCTCCCTGCTCTCATTAGTGGCTTAAAAGTAATTGCCTTACATCTCTCTTTGAGACTTCATATTGTTTTTGACCCTAATGACTCAAATTGTATTACTGCAAAGTCATTTTGTCTGTCTGTCACGTGACCTGCCATTCCAATTCGGACCACTACCACAACATGGTCTCACAACACAACGCTGTTACAAACTTGAAATGGCATTCTTCCTGTTTTCACACTTTTCTGCATACAGGAAAAACTGAAATTGCTGTGGCAAGCTTTTCCAGAATAGTAGGTGCATTGGATACATTATAAAAACATTAAAAAAACAGTTTAAGGCACTGCATGTACTCTTCTCCTCTCTCCTCCTATAATGAGTACCTCCACATTCACCGTGAGCCCAGAACAGATGCAAGCTATAAATCAGCTAATCAATGGCACCAAAGTTAGTCCCTTAACAATATTGTAGGAAAACGGCTTGAATGAGCTTCATTGATTCAGCCTCACAAATCCTTATTTCTCCCAGAAAGGCTGACCTTGAAAGACAGCTAGGTCGTTATTTGTCACTCCACACAATTAAACCATAATAGAAGTTTTTAGCTCATTGATTTCTCTGGCACATTTAAAATGATTTAACTTGCAACCTTCATAATTATCTTTCTACTCAGGAGACCAGGTCAAAGCAAGATGATGAACAGATAAGTTGAGATGTGGCTTATTTCTTGCTAAGTCATCATAAAATAGTGCAACACGCCTCCATTTTTTCCCCAAGGATCAGTCCTTAAGAGTCAGCTCTGCGTAGGGAAGTTCTCAGCACCATTATGTCATCAGGGATAGGGGGACAGAGGGAGAGAAAGAGCTACAAAAGAAGCTATTTTAATTAAAGCTGGCAGATTTACTCGCCTAGCTGGGTTTAAAGCATAGGCGGCCCGGGCCGGCGGGGGCCAAAGTGGCGGTCGTAAAAATGACTAATGCCAGGCAGTGGAGGAAAAGCGCCCCCTGAGGGGCGGGGGTGGGGGGAATTAAGGTGGGCAGTCGGAGGCTGTTCTGTAATGAGAAAAAATGGCCGAGAAGTTTGTCGTCTGACAGAGCAGGCCACGGAAATATGCATAGTGCAATACTTTCCGCTCCTGTCACATTTCTGCTTCACCATGCCACCTTAGTTAGAGAGAGAGGGGACGGGGTGATAACTAGGAAGATAAAACAAATTCATATAAAAGCAACCTAAATACTGCGTTATGGCATTTTATTCAAGATTAAGAAAGTAGGGGATTGCATCGGTAATTGCTAAATGCTAAAACAAGTGAAAATTGGTAGTTAAAGATAAAATCCAGAGCATCCTTTTTTGGTTTCTCCTTTTTAAGTGACTGATCTGCGGCATAATCAGCTGTAACACCTCACCGTATATGGTGTACTCTTATCCTCACGCAATCAGTGTCAGGATTGTTTCTGATAAAAAAAAAAAAATTATACAAAACTACTTGCTTGCCATTTAATTCAATAGTCATATCATTTCCAATCAGCATCCTTTCAAAATTGGCAATTGCATTTCTGTGCAAGTGTACTTCTGCGTGGGTGATCCTGGTAACAAGAGTAATGAAGCCACCCACCAGAGAGTCAACTTTTATTACATTTCTTATTAAACTAGTACAGCGGAAGGCTGTTTCTTGCCTGATAGGTTGATGGCTATGTGATAAAATGAATTGAATGTAGTTCTTACATCATTTAATGCAAATTGGATGTTTAGATTATTTTAAATATACCATTACAAAAAGTTTCAATTAAATTCTCTCGCCCATATTTTACAGTGCTGTTTTCTTGTCACATTTTTTAGCTCTTATATTAACTCAGAAAAAATGGCTTTCCTCCATATGCATTGCTAATTGTGTTCATGTTATAAAACAAATGAGAGATTCAGTTTCTTATATTATAGAGTATATTTTATTATGCTGAGAAGACCCAAATGTTTAAGTAAGTGATGCATCACAACTTAGCTGTGTTTTGCTGCACACCTTTTGTACATCCAGTGATCACATGAACCATTTCCTTGTGTCTCTACGATCATTTATTTCCTTTACCTTCCTGTTAACTTCCTCTGTGCACAAGTCAGGCGAAGACTTGAACTGTGTGTTTGTGGTGGTGAGTATTGCTGGGCTGTGCAGCGATTTTTGGCAGCTATCAAACACAAAGTGCATGTGTAAAGTATGGCACATGCGGCAGCTGCTCCTGTCTACTTCCAGTGCCAGATTTGAGTGGTGGCGGGCAGCCAAAAGGAGGGCCGTTGTATGATTGTGGGTGCAAACGTGTCACTGTGTTTTCCTATTTTCAGGGATTTGAATGGTGTGAAAATCAACCAGCTGTCTTCTCATCTTTTGAGCTTAAATTTCTGTCTCACCTCACACACCTCTTGTGCATCTCTCATCTCCTTCCTTGTACTGTCACTCTCTCCTCCAAACTGTTGGATATCCCCTGGAATGAATGATTGATTCAAAGCTGTGCAAATAATAATAATCCCCCCAATACACACATACACATAGACACACACACACACACACACACACACACACACACAAACCCCACCTACTTACCAAAGGTTCTGTCTGTTTAGACAGCCGATGTGACTGGATGTATGTCGGCACTGTCACTTATTTATTTATCTCTCTCTGTCTGTTTAATGGATTTTATAATTCATTATCACCATCTGTAAATCCTTTTACGTGTGTCTTTGAGTCATTTTAGAGGCTCTTCTTCATCTTTTGTAACAGATTAGCTGGGCACAGTGCCATCTTGAATGTAGCAGAACAATAGATTGGACTAAGTCTGACAAACCCTAAACAAACAAAATATCAAAAGGATATACACACATGTGCAAAAGTATAACTGATCCAAACAGGTACTATTAAACGTGTTAAAGAAAGAGAAACTAGATCTAACCCGTCACAATTTAGCTCCCTGGCTTCAGAATGATTCTGTGGTTTTATCCAACTGATTGAGTTAGCCTTGGTTGTTTTCCAAATTCTCATTTTCAGCAGAGTAAATTTGTTAGCTTTGTCAACTCTTAAAATGGAAGCTGTCACTCAGAGGTACACCTCACTGAAGCAAGAACAAAAATTGTGTTTTTCCTAAACAATCAGAGTCTGTCGCTTCAGCTTTGGCTCATTTTCTGTATTATTTAAGTTTGCTTACCTATCTTCTGTCAAGTTATGGGAAATGAGATCCACTCAATATGGAGTTCCTTCTGTTCTGTCTTTATTCTCTAAGCCCACCTGTATTCATTTCTTAAAAACCTTCTGAAAGTTGACACACCACCCATCCAAAGCACATCAGATGATCTAGATGCGATTTATTTATTAGGGGTCCAAGCCCGAGGATGCGTGCACCGCAGTAATCGCAAGGCGATACGCGGTTCACACAGCAGGGCT